>NW_022436958.1:11560981-11725672 GCF_009761245.1 Sapajus apella
CTCTTTTGCATGCTTAAACACAGCTCAGTTTTCAACAAATCTCCTAAACAGTAGTTAACAGTAACTACTAAGAGCTAGTTAGGAAATACCTTAAGACTGATAAATATTTCAAGATATATTCCAGAAAGATCCATAGGCTCCTTTACACGCCCAAGCCAAGGGATGCCAGCCATGGTCCCAGTAGATTCTGAGATGAAGGTGTTTGTCTAAGGTATTGATCAGGGTAGAAAAGTTAACCCTCTGGATCTCTAAACTTAAAAAAAAAAAATCTCTCTACCCTCACCTCTCTTTCTGGAATGAATGAATGGGTAAATGAATGAATGAATAAGAAAATAAGAAAAGGTCGAGCTGTTTTCCTCAAGCACATCTTCTATACATTCTTCTCTAACTAGTGGTCTTTCCTGCCTCTTAATAACTGCCTATTGATTATATCTTGCTTTGTGAGAGGTCTGGGTAATCAGAACATCTCACATCAACCTGCCCTCTATCCACTCCAAGGCACTTTCAGGAGGCCTCTGTGCTAGGTTCCTCTAGCACTGCTGACATAACTTGGTGACCTCAACATTCACACAATGATTCTTTTAACATTCTCATTCCTCAGTGACAAACTCTAATCATTTCCCTCAGCCATTTTCAGTTGTTTATAAGTCCTGCTGTAGCCAGTACCTCTCAGTTTCCAAACTCACCATTCTAATGGTGTTTGTCCCCCATCTGACACCAACATTTTCCCTCTCCCAGTCCCCTAGCCTATCAGCTTCTTATCTCCACATCCAACTCCAAGGTCAAGCATTGTAACTCTATTCTTAACAGCACTGTGGGATTCCTCAAAATGTTTCTCTTTTCACCTACGTAACTCATGTTGCCAACTCCTGTGAAGTGGGCCATGCCTCTCTGTTCCTGCCCTAGACCTGCTGACCCTGGCAAGCAATACCAGCAGCCAGGGGTCTGGCTCCTCTATAAAGGCACACCTGAGTCCCACCAGGAAAGGGCACTGATTGCCTCCTGCCCTGGAGGATAAAAGCCCTGAAGTGTTGTGCTGCCACAGTGGCTCCTTCAGCCTTTTTCCACCCTCTCCTTCAATGCCAGCATTTCGTGAGGGTTACAGCTTTCACTTCCTCTGCCCTTGAATATCAGCATGGACTTTTCCAGTAGAAGTCTGGAGGGACAAGAGAGCTCAGCAGTGTGAGCACATGCCTCAAATGCCTTCCCAAGCTAAGGGACAGGGCTGAGCGCAGACACCCCATAGGAAGACTCCTGAGCTTCAGATCTGGATCTACTGCTTCTTTGCTGTGTGACACGGAGCAATTAACTACACATCTCTGTGTCTCAATTTTCTCATGTGGAAAATGGAGCAAATAGTGATACCTAACTCATTGTGTTGCTGTGAGGATAAAAGGAAGTCAACATTTGTAAGCTATAGAGTGCTCATTGGAAGTGCCCAGTGTTACTTCTGGCTAGTGGAAAGCTTAATTATTGCATGAACCTTCAATAAAAGCTGTGTCCCCAACAGTGAGCATCCTCATCCACCTCTGCTCACTTTACCCTCTCCCCCAGGATTCTGTTACACATTTAAATGCCCCCCATGCAAGATGATGTTCTCCATACTCCCTTCTCCCAAAGGGCAGATGCTCTAAGGTTTTGTTTATTATCTTTTATCCTTTGGGTTACATTGGTAAGTCTTAGGTCCACTGCTAAATGGAAGGCAAGAGCTTAACCTGGACTCCCTCATTCTCTAAAGGGCTTTGACCATCATGCTCAGCAAATATTTCTTTATCAGATTTTGACTTGATCTTTGCATTCAAATTAATAAAATTTCCTTAAGTGGCCCAAGACATTCAACCCTCACACCCAAAGAAGCCCAGCCAAGCACCAGCAGACCCAAACTCAAAGAGTTTGTTCTTCCAGGTCTCAGGATTCATCAGTTTGTTTCCAAGCTCGGACACACATATATCTCTCCACTTCTAAGCGGTAGTCTTCTAATGTTCTCTCACTGCCTTCCCTCAAACTTTGGGGAGATTAACATGGGAGGCTTGTTTCAATAGAAGATCCCTGGGCCTGAATCCAAGAAATAATAATTTGGCAGGTTTGGAATGAAGATCAGGTGCCTAAATGTTATCAAGTCTCCAGGTGATCCTGAGGAAGGTGATAACCTTTTGGAAGACAGGGGAATGGGTCTTATCCTTGAGTGGTTTTTTTTCCCCCAAAACCTAGGACAATGTCTGGCTCATGTTTCTTGGTCTGACTCTAAAGTAGCCAGTACTATCTAGGGACTGACCAGTACGGAATTGAATTAAAGTTGGGGCATTAGAGATGAGACTGGAAATTCCACTGGTCCTGTGCGTTATCTGCACCGTTCTTTTCCCTGCTCAGAGCCATTCTCAGCCTCACTTTGCACCTTGCTGACAACTATCTGGCTGGTTCTGGGAGCATCCGGCTCTCTTACATCACCATCTTGGCCCCTGCAGTTACACGTGGGCACATGGTTCTGTGTTCCACCATCCGCACCAGCCTCAAAAATAAGCTCAGGTGACTAGAGACTACAAGCAATCTGGAGGAAAGTGAAGAAAGTTGGGCCAAATTCCAAGAGGAAACGGAGCCAAGAGTGTTCAGCCCTCCTCTCTGTTTCCCTTTGGCTTTACAGGAACTGGTGGCTTTGGGAAAATTGAGGCTGTGGCTGCCGGCATTTGTACTTGCTGTCTGATAGGGAATAAGAGGATGATTAGGTGGGCAGGGAATGAAGCCAATGCAAATGTTGTGGGCTGAAAAAAATGCTGAGGAGTTTTGAAATCTTTTACATGGCTCAGTTTCATTGCATCCTGACTGCTGCCCACCCCCATCCCTTACATATCTCAGCTCCATCCAGAAAACAAAGCAGAGGCAAGGAGAGCAGCTTCTCAGATAACAGAGTGCTGCGGGGGGGGGCTCAGTGTGTGGCACCTGAGGGTTGAATGAAACCAAGCTTGAAGAAACAGGCAATCTGGGTCCGAGCAAGCAGTGCTCATTGTGTTTACCCATCATGTGTTCATTTAGGCTCAGTTGTCTCCTTTGACAAATGAGGCGATGGGAGGCAGTGACTTAAAGCTTTCTGCGTTGTAGTCTCTAGTGACCTGAGCTTATTTCTGAGGCTGGCACAGCGGGTAGAACACAGAACCATGTGCCCACATGTAACTGCAGGGACCAAAATAAACTAACCATCCAAGTTCTTTTACCCACTCCTTCCTCAAAGTATAGTATCTTAGGAAGCTCACCTAGGTGAGCTGCAGAATTCCTGAATCTGTTAAATAAGAACAATTTTGATAGCCTCCGTTTTACAGATATTGATGAAGGGAAAACTAATAAACAAGAGTAAGCACCTAGAAATGGTAAATTATTATAAATTTTACAATCATCTTGAGAATGATAGTGTTCTGCTGTCCTCTTCATTATTAATGAACTAGACAACCTTATTTAAAACAGACAACGGTGAATAGCAAGAAGATAAATATATCCCATTTTGCATTCAAGACCTTCTCTCTACAAAGAGAAATTTCATCTTATAAATATCTCATGTTATTTATTCAATTACTTCATTGTACATTGCTGTTTCCCACCTGAATTTATATGGGGATAAGAGCCTAGATTTTTTTCCTTTGTACTTGAAACTCAGGGTGATTCCTGCATTTTGCACTAAATAATCGCCTTAACCCATTTTCCTTTGACTGTCTTAGATCTTAATATTTGAAAATGGGCAACTGCTTACCTTCTAGAGAGGTCATGATTTACTACTCATATAGCTCAACTCCAAAAGTATGAGACAGAGCAGAATTTATGCAGATAATGACACTTTTTGCTGTGCCAATTTCAGCTAACCCTACTACTTTTTCTCCAGTTCTCGAGAAATAACACAGGAGCACTAGGTTGAAATCCCATCATCGCCTAAACTCTGCAAACATTCCGTCTTAGTAAAATGCATTGAAAATAACCAGCACTCTCAATTCACATGAGTTAATCTGACTACTTGTCTTAGTTGCTTGGGGCTGCTGTAACAAAATACTTTAGAATGAGCAGCTTACAAACAACAGAATTTTATTGCTCACAGTTCTGGAGGCTGGCCAGTCCAAGATCAGAGTGCCAGCAGATATGGTATCTGGTGAGGGCTTGCTCTCTGCTTCATAGATGACATCTTGTTGCTGGGTCTTAACATGGCAGAAAAGGCAAACTCCCTCAGGCCTTCTTTATAAGGGCACTAGTCCCATTCATGAGCACAGAGCTCTCTAATCACTTCCCAAATGCCCCATCTCTTCATACCATCACCTTGGGGGTTAGATTTGGATATATGAATTCTGGGGGGGACACTCACATTTAGCTCATAGTACCACTCGAAGCAGATTCTAGATGAGGTGAGGACATAATACCTTGTACTTAAATTGTACTTCCTAGTTTAAGAAATGCTTTAACAGATCTCATTTGCTCTCCACATTAATGTAGCTATTAGCCCATTTTACAGATTAGATGCTAAACAAAGGCAAGAGGTCATTTCATTGATTTGCAGAAAAGCATAAAACCATCCCAAATGAGAAGTGGGAGATATTTGTAACCCTTTCTCTTCAAGTACTGTTAATAGAGAGAAGGCAAAGCAGAATACAGAGTGCTGGAAGCTAACATATTTGAATCCAAGTTCTGCTTCTGCCACTTATTAGCTGTGTAGCCTTGGGAATTTCACCCATAAATACTGAGCTAATAATAAGCTACCTCTCTGGTTTGATATGACGGTTAAATAAAATAAGTGAAGGAACAGGCCTTGCTTTGATGCTTGCCACCCAGTATCCACTCAAAAAAGGATGCTTTATAACAAAAGTACACAGTGCCACCTGTTCTTCCTAATTAACGCCCCTCATAAACACACCCAAACGAAATATCAAACCAAGTAAAATTCTATGCATGTCCCTAGGAAGATATAAAAAACATGCCACTTTTTAATCAGTAACACTGTTCCTATATCTCTTGTAATAATTAGGTCTTTCTTCCAAGGAGCTTACAGAAGCAGATTTCCTCAGACCAGATACAGACAGTATCTCCTGCTATGGCAATTTCTTTTACCATCTTTGACCTACACAGCAAGTCTTCCTTACTCCTCTTTATCCTTGATTAATTGCATATTTCACAGGTGATTTACAAGCTTGTAACTCATGATGTCCTAAGAAGCCCGACAGAACCATAATCTTTGGTTTCTTCATTCATCACATTTTAGTAGCCTAACCTGCGAAACAGATATCATTCTTTGTCCAAGGGAAGTGTTTCATGCACTCAGGCAGTCCATGTTCCAGGCTTCTTCCTCCCTTCCTGTCCCGGCACAGACACCAAGAAAACGGGATTCCTTCAGGGAGGGCTTGGATGGAATCCAATTCAAAGACATATAAGTGGCAGTTTTTTCATCTTTCAAAGGCCTTTTCAATAGTCATGATGCGACAGTCAGACTTGCTTTGATTCACACAAAGCATCGCCTCACCTCCAAGACTGTTGCTAGGATATAGGGGATATAACAACTCCTGAATACACGGGCGGACGGAAAAGATTTTCCTCCTCCTTACAAATGTCATTCCAATTCTCGCTCTCCTTTTCTTCAAGGCCAAACTAAGGACAAAGAATGGGGTTACCAGAATGAATATTCAACATAAAAGTCAGAACCCGAGGGACCAGTGCCTGACTGGGAATGGAGGTGGGGAAGGCCCAGTGGGAAAGAAAATTTTGCTTGTGACAGTTGTGAGGTGACCACTGTGTGGACCAGATCCAGGGCCAGGGGGTGGCTGTGTGCCTGTGTGAGTGTGCACCTGCCTGAGCGTATGCACTGCAGGAAGGAGAGGGTGTTACACATCAACAAAACTAAAACACCCCATTCTTCTCTGACTAAAGTCAACAAGTCAGAGAAGGGAGCTCTAGAATTTATTCAGCCTTGAGCAGCTTGAGGCCCTATTAATATGTAAATATGGGATCTGGAAAGGCTAGCATATTAAAGGTTAGTCACTGTGGTAGGTTTTCAATACATCCACAAAGTCTTAAATACTCCTCCCTTCAAAAGGTGGAGTTTAATTCATTTTCTGGTAAGTGTGGGTTGTATTTAGTGACTCACTTCTAGCAAAAAAAAGAAAGAAAGAAAGAAAGAAAGAAAGAAAGAAAGAAAGAAAGAAAGAAAGGAAGAAGGAAAGAAGGAAAGAAAGAAGAAAGAGAGAGGTAGATCATGTAACAAACCTGTACATGTACCCCCGAACTTAAAAATAATAAATTTAAAAAAATAAAGAAAAATAAAATAATTACAGATCAATATGAATAAATGTAAGTGTAGCCACTTTTTCTCTAAATCACTATACATGCTGTCGCTAGATTAAACATAGAAAGGCTCCAACTTAAAGCCACTTTCCTGCACTTGACCCTTTTTAAGTAGGCCAGTATTCTATACAAAATCTTTATAATTACATTATTTTTAAAGAAAACAGAATTCTTTGAAGTAAAATATTGTGGACTGGAAAAGGGGGCATATTTTAAGGGTGCATGCAAATCCCAATCACCTATTTTTACCCTTGTAATTTTGGAGCAGATTGTTTTGCATCTGTGGAGAAAGTGCTACTAAATTTTCTTGCCTGGATTGTATAATTTCTATTTAGAAACTGAAACCACTGTTATTAGCTATGTTATGTTCCTTTGTATTCCAAAAGGAAAGTTACAATATAGTGAAATACAAAAGATTGATTTGGGAAAAAAAAAAAAAAAAAAGAATGTGGTAGATTGACAGCAGCACTGTCGTGAGGTTATGTTTCTCCATATTCCAAAAGGAAAGTTACAGTATAGCAAAATATAAAAGCTTGTTTTGTTTTGGAAAAGGAAAAAACATATAGTAGAGTGACAGCAACGCTGTCATGAGATTAGGACATAGAAGGCTGAGTGGCTCCCATCTTATATTCTCTTTCATATCAGCCACTTTTGGGAGAACCATGCCATGGGGACACTCAAGCAGCCCTGTGGGGCCACTTACAAGGAAAGGCACTGAAGTGTCCTGACAGCAGCAGTCCACCAGGAACTGAGGCCTCCAGACAACAGCCACATGAGTGAGCCATCTTAGAAGCTGATCCTGCAGCTGCTGCCAAGGCTTCAGGATGACTGAAGCCCCAGCCAATATCTTGAAAGACCCATGTCAGAGCCATTTGACTAAACTCCTCCCAAATTCCTGACCCAAATAAATTATGAGGTAATAAATACTTGCTGCTTTAAGCTACTCAGTATTGGGTTAATTTGTTTTGCAACCATAGACATCTAATGCATCCATTTTTCTCCAGTAACGTTAGTTCAGATTAGCTAACCTCACAGGCACCAAAGAAATTAAGCCTAGGACTAAGATGTTTTAAAGAGACAGGAAGAGTCAGATATTTTTTATGCCCTTTTATTATTAATGTATGCTGATAGAGAAGACAAGCTGTGGTAGAGGACAGTGGGAAATCTACGACATCAGAGCCAGCAGGGCCCAAGAGGAGATAGGAGGGATCCAAAGAGGAACTGTGACTTTTTCCCCAATGTTATCAAGAACTTGTGCTTTGGTTATCACGGGTCTGAATCCACCTTCTGCTTCCCAGTGGTGAGATTCACCTCACCCAGTGGAACAAGATGACAAGTACTAAAAACAGAAGCAGGAAGACCAATCATGGCCAAGAAAAACCTGAATATCTCCAGTTCAACTACCCTAAGATGGAAGAACTGATCGTTCAAAGAGCCCCGATATGTTATAAGGACCTGCCTGTGCCGTGCACCATATGGGTTTAAATTACTAGGCTAGTGAATGTGAACCTAACAAGGTTCCTATAGCAACAGCTCTTAGATGTAGCTATACATTAGCATATGAGGAGCTTTAGGGAAATGCCTCCTCTCAGAACCTATGGAATCAGAATCTCTGGAAGTAGGCCCAGGGCTACAATTGAGAAATTATAAACTTCTCAGAGTCAGAAAGCATCAGAAGATGTTGGATCAGTGGTTTTGGTCACATGGTTGCCTCGCTGGTCCCAGATTTCCCATCTATAAGAAGAAATAGACACAACTTCCCCACAGTAAGTTAGATATCGCCACAACCCCTTGAGCTCATCTAAAGAAAGTTACCACACAAATACAGGTTTGCTGTTGCTGTTATTCTGCTCAGGGAACATAGTTGTTTGTAGGCCTCTTTGAGTTGCTGCAGAAGCCCTTCAGAAAGAAGCCTTTGAAGCTGGTCAGTATCCACCTGCAGTGAAAAACATGCAGAGTGGGGCCTCTTCCAAGGACATTTACTCTAAAAGTGGCCTTCAAGGCAACCAGGTTTTGAAGTGTGTGTGTGTGTGTGTGTGTGTGTGTGCATGCACACGCACACACACACACGTGCACACGTGTATTTGGTAGAGGGTCAAAGTCTCATATCCATGGCTTGCTGTTTTTTGGCATTTGTGTCCATCATCCTGGGAACTGGCCTGATTCTTTCTTCTGTGGTAAGAGCACAGGCTCTTATCACAGAAACCCATCCACAAATTATAGCTCTGAGAAGCCACTAGTAGCACCTAAATGTTTCCCAAAACACAGGATGGAAATACACAAATATGTTGACTATGGTTATTGCTGGATAGTGTGCTTTCAGGTAATTCCACACTTTTCTTTTTATAGTTTTATGTTGTTTACAGTTTTTTACAATGGTCATGCATTATGTATAATCAGAAAATAATGTGTTGGGGTTTTGTTACTACAAGTGAGAGGAGGTAGCAGGGGGAGGTAGGTAGTATCAGACCCCAGAGAGAGCAGCACGGAGAAAGCTGGATCTAACAAGCCTGTGAAGGCGGGGTGGGGGGAGCACAATGCCAGAGCCTGTTTGGGAGTTAGAGACATTGCTGGAGATGCTACCTGAGGCAGAGTTGGCAGAATAGCCAGTATCTCCCCTCCTTCCTCTATGCAATTTCCTGCCTGTGTATCTCTATGGCTGACCCTGACTATGCAGGGCAGAGCCTGAGAACAAGTAATCAGTCTGAGAGCAAACAGAGAAATGACTGGCACTATCACTTTTTATAATTATTTTCCATCTTATCTTTCGATGTTTGGGAGCACAGGGAGAGATAAGCCCACACTCTCCTACAGCACTCCTGGCACCAAGACACCAAAAAGAGAATGCATTTTTAAAGCACTGTGAAAACCACCTAGCTAGATTGCATAAGTTCATTTTCATGGAAAGGCTCTAAGACACCAAAACCAGAGTGGGAGGAAGGAGTACAATTCACAAAATGAAGTGTATTGCTCATTGGGGATGTTTTCTACGCAGGTTGAGATATTTAGGCCTATTCATAAAATTTATAAACAGGTGGAGAAGGTTTCATCATTTATTTGCAAGAGGCAGAAGATAGTTACACAAGGCTAGGTTTTCTAGGTAAGTCACCCCTTTCCTCATCTTCTTTGTTCTTTGTATAACCAGGCACAGCTCTGAACCATAGTGACTCCATTACAACAGCAACAACAATAATAATCCACTTGAATAAAAAAAGGCAATCAAATACCAAACCACCTAAGAATGTGCATACTTTTTGTGGTCATACTAGTTCTGGAAGACAAGCATCTATTCCCCCAGTACCTACTCATGCACGTCACCTTTTAAACAACGTCAGACTCGATGGTGGCTTATGAAATATCCTGTAAGTATGGGCTAACTAGGTTTCCTTTTTAATTCTCTTTATACGCACCCCCCATTCATTTATTAGAATATTTAAAACTGCAGCCTTTGCTAAAAGCCAGTCCACAAACACAATAAAAATTTTCATTAAAATATTTAAACCCAGAACAGCAGCAATAACATCAAAACTAAATGCTAGCAGCCTGCAACTGCAAATCTCAAGTGTCCTTTCCACCACGTGGCCCTGTTAAAAGAACCAGCATTTCTCACTTTGTCCTAAAAGCTATGAAGCCCAGTTTCTGGAAGGCCAGGAAAGGTAAGCAGAGCCATCCGCAATCTTGAACTGTCCAGAGAAAATGTCTGAAAGACTTCAAGCCCTCCTGTCTATTCTCTTTATAATGAACAGTTAGACGATTGATAGATTAGGTGGATAGATGATAGATAGGTGGATAGATGATAGATAGATAGATAGATGATAGATAGAGATAGATAGATAGATAGATAGATAGATAGATAGATAGATAGACAGATAGACAGACAGACAGACAGACAGGGTTACTACATGGAGTTGAGCCTGCTGTGAATGTGCTTAGCAAACTACAACACCCTAACCATTGAATGTCTGAAGAGGATCAGGAATTGTTGCTACCCCCAGGAAGGGCAGAAGGTCAATTTACCGCCAGCAGATTGAAGCACTTGTATACCCTGCCATCTAGCAAACCCATGAAAATAAGAATGAAGTGCCTACTGTGAACCAGGCGTAATTACATTTCCCAAACAAAACCCAAGAAACAACCCCCCAAAAATGGTTTGATGTACGGAACAGAAATTTGAAATGAGGACTGACTGCACTGGAAACATCAGACCAGGAAACCCCTGGGGCATGAGTGTGTAGCTTTCCTCCAGGGTTCTGCCTATAAGACCTACCCACAAAGGCCATTTTCCAGAAAGTTCTGGAATTGTCTGAAATCCCTTTTAAGAGAGACTGAGTTCCCTAACTGGTGCCCCCTACCAAAAAAAAAAAAAAAAAAAAAAAAAAACCTCAAATTTCAAACACACCTTGATTTCACACAAGGTCTAAATGGTTGCTTTCCTGAAAGTGGTTTCAATGTTAAGGGTGAGGATGGAGTGATAACAGGGAGGAGATATAAGATGACAATCTTCTGTACCTGAGAAGTTGTCCTGTGGAGGCAGAAAATAAGGGCAAAAAGATATGCCTTAAATAACCTCAGTTATGCCACAGTTTAGCTCAGGGAAGAACTTACTTCCGTAGCTCACTTTTACATCCCCCTACATACAACAAAAACATCACAGCACCTGTCTCAAGAACCCCACTCCAGCTTGGCTTAGACTTCAAGTCAGTCTCCCAGATGGAAGTCAGAGCAGACTCTGGACCCTGGTGTCCTGAGCTAGCCTTGGTAGCAGCAGGCTACCTGTTCTGCAGCCAGGAAGAGAGCATCACCAACATGAAATGCAGAGGGCCACAGAGGGAAGGAGCCACATTCTGAGGAAAAGAACAGAGAAACTCACATTCCTTTAGAATATGTTAGTTAGCTTGTTTGTTTAAGACCTTGTTTCCAGTTTTGTTTTTGGAGCCTGGTGATCCCAGCTCTACAAAGCGCTTGTTAGTTATTTTGTAATAGAGTCCATATTTTCCCAAAATAACCACATATTATTTAATACTACCAGCAATCCTGGAAGGCAAATACTATCATTGCATTTTAGAGATAGGGAGACTGAGGTTTAGCAACGTTATAGGACTTGCCCAAGGTCGCAAAGCTAACGGCAGGTGCTAAAACTGAAGTCCAGGTCTGCCTCCTCTTTTGAAACTTTGAAACCCTGAGAGCAACACTATCAGGATATAAATCTATCCGTATTTCAACAGACTTAAAAATAGCTTCCTTATCAACACTATTCTGCAAACAAACATATTAATTCACAGAATGTTTTGTTTTACATAGTTTCTCTCCCTCTGCTCATGTTGAATGACTTTCTTTCACTTTCCCTCCCTCCCCGCATTTTAGTATAGTCACTTCCTTCTCTCTACCCTTTACCCTTTTTTTTTTTTCTTTTTTTTTTGAGATGGAGTTTTGCTCGTTACCCAGGCTGGAGTGCAATGGCGCAATCTCAGCTCACCGCAACCTCCGCCTCCTGGGTTCAGGCAATTCTCCTGCCTCAGCCTCCTGAGTAGCTTGGATTACAGGCACACGCCACCATGCCCAACTGATTTTTTGTATTTTTAGTAGAGACTGGGTTTCACCATGTTAACCAGGATGGTCTCAATCTCTTGACCTCGTGATGCACCCGCCTCGGCCTCCCAAAGTGCTGGGATTACAGGTGTGAGCCACCACGCCCGACCCCCTTTACCCTTTTCTTTCCCACCTCTCCCTGATGTTTCTTCACCCTCTTTGCATGACCCAATGTTCTCAAAGATAATTAAGCTAACTTGGTTGAACTTAACAAAAACAACTTCAAAAACCTTTCTCATGTAGGGTTCCTCATCTGAACCACAGAACATAGAGGGACTATTCTCCAAATCTCCCCAAAATGGTATGTTGATTGTATTATTCTAAACGCATATGTGAAAGGTTAATTGTTAAATACGGTGGACTCTCAACTGTGCTGAAGATCCCTGAGAAAAATATATTCTTGGACCTAGAAAATTAGTAAGAAATTTAAAGAAAATTATGGTTTTTGCCAATCATAATCATGTGATCTAGGAGTAGTGAGAAGTCAAAAAAGTCATAGGTAATTCCAAATACAGAAAGTGAAAACAATAGTTAAATTCAAGAATAAACCAACGTAGTAAGGGAATTCTGTTATTCTCATGAACCAATTATTTGACATTTATACACACTGCCTGGGCTATTATTTATTTAATATTTCTCTATAAATATTTTCATTTTCTTCTACCTAAATTTATTATAAAACAAACTTTGTATCATTACGAAATACGGACAACTAGCATGCTTTACACCAAAAACTCAACAATTAAAGACATATCAATACCCAAATAAGGCTATCCCCATCATATAATCAGAAAAAAAATGTAAAGAGAGGTGGAAAATGAATAACTTTCTACATGATGGGTCCCAGCCCCATCTAAAATCATCTTGATCATCACCAAAGCTACTCTTCCCCCGTGGGAAAACCTATATTTAAAAAATCAGTCAACAAATGTCTACAGAGCCCGGGAATGTTCATTGCACTGTACTTGGAATTACAAAGCCTCTTTGAATGAAGAGCTGATATTCTAATTTTAGAAGATTCACTCCACTACAATATGGCAGATGCTCAAAGTCAACTCCATCTGCCTCCTTAAAGGATACATAAAACCTTGCTACATGGAACACAATTTCAAGTCCCTAGGACCCCAGAAAAAGAAGGCAGTTGCCTAGATAAGACCCCAGCTCCACAATAAACAATCAAGTCTCTGTCAACCAAGTGGTATGATAGGAGAGCCTCAGCAAGGACAGAAACAGCCCACAGTGCACAAATTTAAAGATTCTGTTCATACAACCCATCAGTCTCCAGTGACATGGATCATTTGCATGATCCTCATTATTAACCAAAATTTCTAATACCCCATCCCAGGGTACATTTCTTCTTCTTGTCTAAAGACTCGTGCTGCAAGAGCTCCTCTATGAAATGATATCCTAATTGCTTCTAAAATAATCAAGCTACCACTTAACACTCTTGTCACAAGATATTTATTTTTAGCCCCTTACCCTTCGCCATGCCGCAGAAACTTCTACTTCCCCAGTCCATTATTATTCAAAGTTTATACTTATTAGAGAAAAACAAGAAAATGCCCATAAATTTTTAAAAAGTAAAATTTACTCTCTCTCCTCACAATTATTCCCATAATAACTAGAAACACAAACACAGGGATCATTATATTTCAGCAATTGTCATGGGGACAAAGTAATGCCAGACAGCTGCATATGATTTTTTTACATGTTTTCATTTGTTAAAATATTTTAAACATTGTTTGGATCCTTATACCAGCTGGCCAGAAATGGATTTCAGTTCACTTTTTGTTACAGCTTCTCTAAGGCCACAGAGCCTCAGACTTTTTGAAGTTCCCACATTAACAGGGTACACGTGTGTACATAAGGAAAGCCAGCTTACAGCTTGGAGGTTTGTAGGCCTGGATCTCACTCCCACAATGGTAAAAAATTTCCAACTTGATTAACTTTCAGAGCCCATAAAGTGCTTTGAGCTCCTCCAAGAAAGATGCTATATAAATACAGAGTATTATTATTAGGTGGCACTGGAATTTATTAACGCTTTAGTTATTCCATCAGTTTCTTGGCATGTAGATTTTGTTCTGGCTTGCACGAATCCACCTGCAGGGCTAAAAAAAATTCAGCTCCATGCTTCAAAAAGCCACTCTCTCTGTGACAGTAGAGAAAGCAAAGATGTTCTCATTAGCCCAAAATACTTAATTAATCTTGCAGTCTCATGTCTCAACTACCCATAAGTAAAATCATGCTACGCCTTTCCCAGGGTCAGCCAAACCATGATATTCTGTTTTGGATAGCACCGTTGATGAGCCATCACAATTACCTTTCATTATTATCATCTAACACAAAAATAAAGCATTCAAAATATTATTACATTTTCTTTTTTTTTCTCAAGACAATGTCTCGTTCCATCACCTTGGCTAGAGTGCAGTGGCACAATCATGGCTCACCACAGCTTCACCTCAGCCTCCTGAGGAGCTGGGACTGCAGGCACACACCACCATGTCATCTATTTTTTGTGTTTTTAGTAGAGACTAGTTTTGCTATGTTGCCCAGGCTGGTCTCGAACTCCTGGGCTCAAGTGATCTGTGCACCTCAGCCTCCCAAAGTGCTGGGATTACAGGCATGAGCCACCATGCCCAGCTGTATTTTCTTAACTTGTTTTCTCATTCAATAATTTAGCTAAACATCAATGCTCTCCCTTTTTAAATATACATTTCTGGATATAATAATTTTTATAAGTTTAGCATCAACTATCAAATTTTCACAATTTATTTGCCAATTACATAAGAAATATGTATTTATTTTCTATAATAATTTAAAGAAAAACTCACACTGTTCTATGGGTAAGGTATTTTAGTAGGTTTTAGAGAGGAATATGGAATATAAAACACATTCAAAGGATTTAGGATTCAACTGAAAAAGTAGACATACACACCCTGAAAGATGATTAACGACATACAGCAGAGAGTTGGTTTTTGTTGAGTAAATTATATCAGACATATTAAGTGTAAATGAATGTCTCAGTAGGCAATCAGAGAAACAAGTGAAACTGAGGAATGCATCACCAAAGTCAAGTTAGAACTAAAATGGTGGCCCAGATCTATTAAAATCACATGGAGAGATTTGAAATAATTCTGATGCTTGGATCTGACCCTGGATCAATTAAATTAGAACCTCTGGAAGTGGCGCCCACACATAGTATTTTTAAAAGCTGCCTAGGTAATTCTAATATGTAGCCATGGGTGAAAACCACTGGGTAAGACTTAGAAAGATTCACTAGGACAGAAATGCAGTACAGACAAGCATAAAGGAGAAGGGAGGCCGCCTGGTGACTAGGAAGGTGCCTTTGGGAAGCAGTGAGCCAGCCGGGGTGGATGGGCAGAGAGTTCTGATAAGGGAGCAGTAAAGAACCGTATGAGAGAGAAGGGCTTGGCCAACCTGCTGAAGGCCTTAAAGTCTAGAACCATAGCTTGACTGATCATTTCTTCCTAGGCCACAGCCATCCTAAGCTTAAACTCTTCTCCAAATCATAAGGCTTTTGAATATTTCAAAAATTGGTTTTCTTAATTAAAAAGTGGTTTAAAGACATAATCTGACTCTTAGCCAGGCTGGAGTGCAGTGGCACAATTACATCTTACTGCAACCTGAAACTCCTGGACTCAAGCAATCCCCCTGCTGCAGCCTCCTGAGTAGCTAGGTCTACACCACATCCAGCTAATTTCTAAACTTTTATAGAAACAGGGCAGGGTCTTGCTATGTTGCCCAGGCTGGTCTCAAACTCCTGGCCTCCTGCCTTGGCCTCCCAAAGCATTGGAATTACAGACCTGAGCCACCATGCCTGGACTTTAATTTAAAACATTTTAAAACAACTATCATGTTTCTAGAAACTTCACTTTTTTAGGCAAAATCCCTCTTGGTTCAACCATTTCTCAGACACTCAAATTTTCTGAAAATCCAAAGCCCAGAAAAATTTGGTGCTGGAGAGGTGGTCTCTGCAAGCCTGAGGAGCCCTCCTTCAGCCTTGGTGCTAGACTCCTGCCACATAGAAGCTTCGATGCCCCAGCACTTTGCAGTCAGGTCTTATCACTGCACGTATACATAGATTTTAGTCAACAAAAGCCTCTAAATTTGGGTGAATGCTGTTTTGTCTTGCTTTGTTTTCATTTGTTTTGCTTTAATAAACTGCATAGTTATTCTACGGATATGCAGTCAAAAAAATTTTTAACTGCAGGACTTTGCATTCAGCCCTGTTCTATTTCAGCATATTTGTTTTGGGCCACTCTCCCAGCCTCCTCCCTTGAAAGTTAATTATGTTTGATCAACATGATCTAAATGTGTCTATTTCCAAGTGCCAAAATGAAGTGTTCATTAGCCCTTCAGTGAGATGCCCAAATTACTCCACCAAACAGTAAAAAAACAATTTGGACCCTTGGGAACAATTTAACTTAATTCCTAGACACCTCATGCCACCTACCTGGTATTCCTCCTACCTAAACAATTTATGTGAAAAAAAGTCAGTATGGAATCCATGAGCTAAACAAAGAAGCAAGGAACCATGAGCCAGGAGTTTCCTACTGACTTTCTATGACCTTGGATCACTCAAAGGTGATCTGCACTTAGAAGTCCAGAGCCAGAAGGCAAAGCAGGCCTCAACTCTCCTTCTGCCCCGTGTCTGACTTATTTCATTTCAAGATCCCAAACTTTAATCTATTGTTCATTATAAGGCACTTCAAAATTGCATCTATGAGGAATGCCATTTCTGTTTGGAAGACAGGTGGAGGAAGGCATTGCCTCCAATTTGCATTCCTTTCCAAAAAGCATCTCCACCCTCACCAGGACTTAGCTCCAGTCAGGGTACCCTTTCCTCCTGTGTCAATCAGAAATTTTATCGACCTATTTTCCTCAGCATAGCTAATAAAAAGTTGTGTGAAGCACCGTCCAGATATAATGTGGCCTATAAATGTTCTGCAAGTGGCATGGGACAGCCATGCATTTCTAAAGCTTAGGAGCCATATGCCTCCAAAGTTTGCATCTTAATTACAACTAAGAGAATTCCATGTGTTTGCAAGTAAGAGATTCTACTTTTTACTTGGCAGGTTCATTTTTCTTAAATAAATTAGATATTCCAATTTGGGTTCTTTTTGTTCTTGTTATTTTCTACTGTTTTCTTCTGAGAAAGAAAAATGAAAGAAAATACAAAGAGTGGGAGCCTATGGAATGTCTGAGTTCAGAAATAAACATGAGTCTGAGCTCACATTGACGGCTGATCTTCCTGTGTGTGAACACATATACATGTGAGAGTATATTCTCCAGTACATATATCTAGGGGAAATTGACTCACTCAACTCTTTGAGCAGTGATAGCACATGACAGGGAAGGAGGAAGGGAGCTCTGGACACCCAAACAATGAAGACAAAAGGCTGCTTCACATTCCATCAGGAGGAATTGAGATGCTAGAACTGATGAGTCACGTGGCACCAAACACTGCATGTTCAAATTCTGCAGTTTCTAAAAGTGTTCAGCATGCTTAATTTTTCCCCTTTGCTAATATTAATAATGATAGCACTTAGCATTTCTAAAACACTTTTCATCTTCAAAGTACTATATGAACATTACCTAATTAACTAACATTAACTAATTATAATTAAACTTGCCCTGGGCTCACAAATCAGAAGAACTTTGAGAAGGGAGGGGAAAGGGAGGAGGAAAAAAAAAAGCTTTCTCACCAGACAGGTTTCCCAAGTTTTCTCAGACTGAATTTTGATTCAAATTATCACAGATTTTTAAGCAATCCTTGAGATAACCTAATGGGCCTTGCCTGCTTCCCAGTGGTTAAATATTGATGAGAATAATGGTAAACGGTCGCCAGAAGAGAAATTTGTCATTCTTATACCAACTTCTATTAATAAAATAATTTAAATGCCACATATAGGGATTTCTCTGAAGCAACATGCTCTAAAATATTGAGCCAAAGAAATTTCCTTTCCTAAAACAACCTCCTCACTTTACACACACACACACACACACACACACACACACACACACATACATACACACACACACACGCACACACACAAACACACACACAGTTGAGTGGCATCAGAATCCTGATTTCCAGGCTTTAAGTGCAGTGAGCTCACTGCTCTAACTCATGAACCTTTTTCAGACATTTTAATGCATCTATTAAATTTCCTTTTTATTAACCTTAGCAAAAACTTTCAGTAATATTATATCCCAACATCAAATAAAACATCCTGTTTCCATAATTCCTAGACAGAAAAGCCATATAATCAAATGAGCCTATTTGGATGCTTATGTTCTGTACATTACACTTATCTAAATTTATACTTGAAGGAGAGGATGGGAGATAGGGTTTAAGGCCTCTTAAAAGCTCCCTCTCATTTTCATTCTCAAAATGTCCAAATGAAATATGTAGCTATGCTTCACTGGAAGCTTTTGCTAAGACTTTGTTCTAGTCAGTACTTGCTCAGACTTCATTGTGAAGTATTCACTTTGGTAAGCTGCAAGTTCAGCATGGTATCAAAATATAATTGTCCTCCTTTATATAAACTCTTCAAATGGCAGTATTTAGTAGGGTGGCTATGGAAAAGCCTAGCAATACAGCATAATTTATCTTGGTTTTTGTTTTTGTTTTAATTCATGCTGCTTGCATTGATAAAATTACTCTATTTCCATCAATAAACCAGATCTCTATAAAGTTATAGAAAAATCATTGGAACACGCCTGTATCCCTATAGGTTTGCTTACTTTAAAGGCTTCCAGGCTTGAAAGGGATATAATCTTCGCTTCTCTGTGCATCTTGGAGAGAGACTGATATAGCTGGCTGACAGTGGTTACACTCAGAAGCTGGTTATCGATCAGCTAAGAGGATGATGTGTGTCATTTATCTCTGCTGAATTTGATCTTTTTATTGTGCCCCTCTAGCTTCTATGTAATGAGAACCCACGAGCCAGGGCCATCCACTGAAGTCACTTCCACCTTCTTATTACTCGTGTGTCTCCCTATGAAGATGCACTTCGTCTTTCCCCTCTGAAGACTGCATATCAGAGATAATAGAGGATATGGGCATTATGAAGGTTGAAAGTGCCATTAAAATGTAAACCAGTAAGAGATCAGTGTCTCTCTCCAGAGTGAACATTTTTAGTTTTTCCAATATGATTCTTAAGCTTCTGTTTTGCAAAGACACACAGGCATATTTGAGTTATTTGCTCTCTTAAGAGAACTAGTGTTGCTTTTGGAGTTTTGTAGCGTTTTGTTTTGTTTTTAGCAGCAGAATTAATTCAATGCTTAGAAAGTATCCAATATCAAAGAAAAACTGTGTGGATTTTACAGAATTCAACATGT
Source organism: Sapajus apella (assembly GCF_009761245.1). Taxonomy (NCBI): domain Eukaryota; kingdom Metazoa; phylum Chordata; class Mammalia; order Primates; family Cebidae; genus Sapajus; species Sapajus apella. Next base: position 11,580,242 of record NW_022436958.1, read on the forward strand.
CACATTATGAAAAGGATAATCCCCTGGGCACCCCAGTCACAGGTTTCTTTCAGAAATGTGAGACAAATAAAAAAGACCACAGAATAAATCAAAGGAGGACATGATTTTGAAGAAAGATATTTAAAATCCTCTCCTGGTAAGGCTAATGGCATGTGCCATTTTTATTTGATGGCCTGAAGCAAAGTCACCTAACAACCCATAAGGCTCACAGAATTGTGTCTTTATTTTTAGTTTATGCCTGGGAAGTTATATGGCTCCTTAACCCATCTTATAAAATCTCAGTATACAGTATATACAAATCTGCAAAAGCCTGCTCTGCTACCTTAATCCTTTAGAGAGATTTATTCACTACTGATGAAAACCTAATTTCTGAGCTCCGCCTATTTGCTGAATCCAAAATCTCTGTTACACTCTTGATAATTGCTCTACATAATTTCAGTTTCAAATGGCATAAAATATGCCTAAGCAACAAATAGCTTTATACAGTGAGACCTTCCTCAAACATTGTTCTAAGAATAGAAAAAAGGAAATAGTTTGTACACCGTGTGTACTAAGCTTGACAATACACAATAAGCCACAAAGATTTGGTGTGCAAAGGTAATGCAAACCCAATGTAAATATTTGGAGGCCAGAACTTGCTGTACATAGGCTCGGTACACAGCCTATTACACAACACTTTTAAATTATTTAAATGTATATGCTCAATACTGTGTAATTGCTGCTGAAAACTCATGAGGCTGTGATATGCAGCATCTCCACCTTCATTTCTTTGATCTGTTCTACTTGAGAGAGAATGAGGGCTCTAATTAGAAGTTGAGTTTTTAATAACTTTTTCTGAATAAAGGTAAAATGACTTCAAAAGCTGGAACCATTATCTTTGAAAAAAGAGAGGTCTTAAGATCAAGGCTGTTTATTTGGGAGTTTTGAAGCAAATAAGTGTTTCACATGTGAAGGGGTTGAAAACGGAGGAAGGATCATTTAGAAATTTAATTTTTCAGAGGGAACTATTTAAAATATTGAGATTATCTGAATAACATACACACGCATATGCCAGGATCACCCTCTTTTCTCCCCGCACTATCCCCCACCCCTGCAAAATGGGCCCATGTGTCCTTCAACCTGCAATTTGCATCAAAGTATGGAAGAGAAGCCAAGCCAGGAAGCCATGAGCAGAAGAGAAACTGAGGACATGAATTCATGTTTAGCAAATGAACTAAGACAATCTCTGTAATGACTGTTACATTTCATTTGTGTACCCCAAGCAAAATCTGTTAAAAATAAATTATATATGTTTAAACTGGAAGTGTTCCTAGCATAATGGTATAAGGTACTCAGGGCTAAATTGAAATGATCATTCTAAAACTACAAAAATCTCAGTAACATAAATTATAATTTCACGGTATGCCTTGAAATGGTGGTTTTGCAATAAAATTAAAATATATATTCTCAGTGTTTGTCTGGCAAATGCAAATACATGAAACAAACATGGTTAGTAAATGAACCAACAATTTGCTACATTTGAAGAAATCTGTTTTTACACTGAATACTGCAATTGGCAAAAAAATCTAGAAATTTTGTCTTTCTAAAGGAATTACCACTGGTACAATTCATATGATAGTTCCTGAATAATCAGAGATGGTAATAACAAAGATTTACTGTTTTTAAAAAAATAAAAAGGAACAGCTTAAGCAACAGAAGAAAACTGCTGCTACATTAAATATTTTTTTCTATGTACGTCGACTCAAACCAATTCAAGTACCCTTGCTAAAAATCAAGCAGTGGTAAAACTAGAGGTTAGAATTACAAAATAAACAAAAACCAACCTACAGTGAAGATGTATTACCCAGATGGTTTTTGCTTGCTTCTACCTACATTGTTTGCAAGTGTTAAGTAGACAGACCAGGGACTAAGAAACCTCTAAATGGAGCTGCTGATATTTTCACCACTCACCCATTCAACAAACCTGCCACCAAAGAGCTTATTGAATGCTCATCAATTCTATTTTTTTAATGTAAACAAACATTCTTGATTTACTAATTTTCAGAGTAATGGCACAAATTTAGCATTCTCCTTCAATGGAAAACTTGCTTAGAAGTTTACTTCATTCTTTTTCTCTTTTTCAGAAGCACATCTTGTAGCACCAGCTGCTTTTCTCTGAAGGAAAGCTTATTTTTTGACCGGACATACTAGCTATACCGCACCATCATCAATTCTATTTTTTAAAAAAGATATGAGTTTATTTGAAAGATGCCAGTTTGTTGTTGATGTCGGTATTTACTGAGTTTTGCACCAAGCAGAACAGATGCTGCAAAACAGACACTCTAGGAATCTCTACTATTTGATCATGCAGTTCTGTATCTTTACAGATAAATAATAAATCTGAATTACCATACCTGTTTAATCTTTTCTATGAGACATCTTAAGAACATTGTGTTTAAAACTGTATTTAATTGTACCAATTGAAGCCCTTTTGTTGGGGGCAGTAATGCAGAGTGAAGAGACCAGAAAGCTGCTAATTGAGAAACCAACATTCATTCTGGTTCTGGCTCTTCACCTGACCACCAGTGGGGTTTTGGCCAATAAGCTGCTAAAGCTGCCATCCTTCTAACCTCAGGATCCTCATCTATAAAGCTTCTGGGTTCATTATGAATGCTGAAGGCAATATCAGAGCCTCTGGTCATACGGTGGAGTCCATCAAGTGACTAAATAAGCCTTGTTTAAGAAGGTTTGTTGGTTTTTTTCAGAGCTCATGAATCTTCTAGCTTACTTAGAAATGCCAGTGGGTAATATGTTAAGTGGTGCCCTAGCAGTCTGGAAGATTTTATGCCATCAGATGGGGAGTGGTTTACTCCCAAGGAAAACCATATTATTCAACATACGCTACATTTGCAAACTCAAATTTTGTAGTAGTGAGAGAGAACGATTTTCTGTTTTCATTCAATAGATCTTTCCTTAAGTTTCTACTGTTTGAATTAAATCCTAGCTTATTTAATAATAACATAATTTGCATTTTGTTGTGGTTTGAAGAGGAGAGGTGTCATCCAGGACAACCGTACCAAAGCACCTATGCTCCCCTCACCCCTTCCCCTAACCTATTTTTTCTGTATAGCACTTATTTCCATCTGGCATGATTTTCTATATTTATTTACTATTTGATAATTGTCTGCTTCTTCTGGTAGAATGAAAGCTCCATGATTTAAGGGTTTTTGTTTGTCTTGTTTACCTTTATATGTCCAGTATGTAGAAAAATACCTAGCACATTTGTGAATGATATCATTTGATTATTTTAAAGAAACTATTATAAGGAATATCATCAAACTATAAGAATAATATTAAATAAACTATAAGGGAAGTGTGTGTGTGTGTGTGTGTGTTTCATCTCAGGAAAAAGAAAGTCAAGAAGATCAAGGAAGAAGAATTAGAAGAATAGAATCTTCTACACCTAAATCTAGGAACCAGCAACATTAGAGTAGCATTACATAGTGGTGGTTGTTAAAAATGTAGGATCTCAGGCCCTATCCCAAATCTACAATATCGGGATCAATATTTTAACAAGATGCCATGTACTTCAAATGCATGCTAAATTTGAGAAGCACTACTCTGGGGACCCACGTAGGAGACCTATATTTCGTGGAAGACATGAAAACATGTCTTTCCTCTCCTAGTGCAGGCTTCCAGCATCCATATCTGAGTGGGGAATGATTCCTAATGATTCCCTTTTGAATCTTTCCAATGTGATTAAATCAGGTTCACCTCCAGAAACTTACAAGAAAGTCTAGAATGATATCAGAAGGACTGTCTTACCCTGTTCCAGAAAGACTCCTTCCTGCTAAACGACGCTTGAAATTCTTTGAATAAGGGAGAAAACCCTATGTCTCAACCAGAAATAAAAAACCTAAAGTGCAAATACCCAGAAAAGGTAAAATAGAGACAGAAACTTAATCATACTAAGGTAAAATCTAACAACAGAATAAAAGACTGAGATCAGATTTCTGTAAGTTTTGCTAGGGAAAGAGTTGTCCATGGAGGAGGAAGGTATTCAGTGCTTGTAGGTTATTTGCTAGGGACATACTATGACAGAAAGAGAGAATATGGGGAGCAGAAAGTAGAATTTAAAGTCATGAAAAATTTGGTGGGGCAAACTCCATCTATTTTGAATTGAAAGAAAATAGCATATTCTTGTCCACAAAAACTTATGAAGGTTTTAAAAATTCTAACTTCTTTATGATTAAAGTGCTTTATTCCACAGTTTAGATAATCCAATATTATCCAATAATCCAAAATAAATTTACAGCCCAGTGAACTACAATCTTAGTATTAGCAATTTTACCTGTAGGAGCACATTCAACAAAAGGAAGAGATGGCCCCAGGAGGCCACGTTAAAGAGGAGTACCGTAGCAGGTTTGCCATTTGGAGAAATGAGGACAATGAAAGTGTACTTTTTCTGGGAACTCAACCTGCTACCAGCTGATGGTCATCTTAAGAGGCACTTTTCTATAAATCACTGTAATTTCAAAACCAAATGCTTTGAAACTCCTTTTGCCAGATCAAATCAACTGACTCTCAGTTGGTGGAAGGCCCAGATGTGAGTTTCATAACACACATCAATTATTATCTAATTCATCACTTGCAATGGCTGAATGTGCTCAGTGCCATTCCCAGAACCAGTGTCATGGAAACAAATAACAGCATCTAGGTAAGAGTAGAATTTTAAAATACTCTCATCACTATCTGCAAATCACGAGTTGTGCATGTGTAAGCACATGCTCTATTTGGCCTTTTAATCTCAACCTATATCATCTCTTGAGCTTTTTCAAGCTCAGGCTGTAAGGGGCAAGAGATATTGCCATTTAAACATGTCGGTTTCTCAAATGGCTCCTAAGACACTTTTGGTGAGAGCCAAAACTTCTCAGGTAATGGTATGTTCCTAACATGCTCATTTACCTCGGTGATAGGCACATGGGTTTCTTTCCACATAGAAAATGCCGGTTAATTTGTGTCCTTTACACTGTCATGGGTTGCTTTCAACAGAAAATAACATTGCTAGTCTATACAATGTAAATAAGCTGACATAAATATGAAATAGTACTCAGTCTATTTGAACAGCGAAACCATTTTTACAGCTAAATTTCTAATTCATTGTCCCCCTAGAGGGGTTAGATCAGTCATAACTTTATTTTCTACTTCAACTGGCTGACTGGATCATGATGAATTATCATAGTGAGAGATTATCATCATCATCATCACTAAACTTTATTTAGTGCTTAGTATATGCCAGGTATTGCTCTGTACATATTACATGTACTAATTTATTTCATCCTCTTAAAAATCATTATGTGGTAAGTATTACTATCATCCACATTGTAAAACTGAGGAAACCGAAGCCAGAGTGGTCAACAAACTTGTGCAGGGTCATACAAATAAACTTGGATATGTCAGGTGCTTAACAGAGCACAGAACCTGTTCTGCTTTGTTGCTTTCTCCATAGTTCCAAATTTTTACATGCACAAGTACACAGCCCCCTAGTCTTTCTGACTACCTAGAATGTTATCAAAAAGAAATCCAGATGGATAGAGGAGATGTGAAGTTACCACTAGGGAGATTTCCTTGCCTCGGTCATGTTAGCTGTTTAAAAAGAGCATCCACAGGGTTGGTATTGTACATGTCTGGTGTGTGCCTTTGGAAGTCCAATGTGTAACCTGGAACCTAGGAACTTCTTGAATATGCTGCTTGGGAGGACGGCCCAGGTGACAGAATCACATGGAAATCATCCCAACAAAAGCATCACTCCATCTCAGGTCTTACTCCTTTTGTCTGCTCACTCTGGGAAGCAGAATCTTAACTGTGCCACTATAAAGGATGCACCCAGTTAAAGATTTCATGAAGACTACAGAAGATTAACTACAATGACAAATTTTTTTCCCTATGGAATGAGAAATAGAAGCAGTTCTCTATGCTTTTAATAAGCAAAAACCATACAAAAGAAAATGGTAAATTCACCGGACCTTAGACTACCTAACATTTTATGTGGCCAATAGTACTCACTCTACAAATATTTTTCTTTCACCTCAACTTCACTCCTTAAAGAACTGGTGAAGACTTAGCCTTATAGGGCTTAGGGAAGTGTCCATGTTGTAAAGTTCTTGTCTAGGTCTCTCCTTACACTGTCTGTCATATTCTGTGTATCACACATTACCCTTGTCATGCCTGTGTCCTGTGCTTTGATGTGTCATTTCCTCATGTACATTTCTTCATTACTAACTCCAGGTAATTTTTAGTCTTTGCTTTTGTCCTTGCACAGGATGTGATTTAAATATAGCATTTATAGCCTTAGTATTTCTAAGGACGTTTGCTTCCTCCGGTACATTTTACAGTACTTCCACGTAGGCAAGACTCTTTCAATGTGCATGGACCAGCAATGCTGCTCTCATCTGTATGGCCCTGCTTGAGGTCACTCCCAGTCTTGCCCCACGTTCGGCCTCTCTAAGATCATTGGAGAATTTTTTTTTTTTTTTTTGATGGAGCCTTGCTCTATCCCCCAGGCTGGAGTGCAGTGGTACAATCTTGGCTCACTGCAACTTCTGCCTCCCTGGTTCAAGCGATTCTCCTGCCTCAGCCTCCTGAGTAGCTGGGACTATAGGTGTGCACCACCACACCTGGCTAACTTTTTTATTTTCAGTAGAGACAGGGTGTCACCATGCTGGCCAGGCTGGTCTCAAACTCCTGACTTCAGGTGATCCACCCGACTTGGCCTCCCAAAGTGTCGGGATGTTGGGATTACAAGCATGAGCCACTGTGCCCAGCTGAAATTTTTTATTTTGTTTTGCTCCTTTTTTTGACAAAAATATTTTTTAGATTGGAGTTTCAACAAAGGATAATTGGCCTTCCCCCAACTCTTTGGGGGGACATATGCTCTTTCCCTACCCATCCTTATATTTTATTACTGAAATAATTAAGTGTTTTCATTGACTCTTCTAAGAGAGTTAGTTAGTACATGATCTAGCTCAGCTCAGAGGAAAGAAAATTAATTCCCAAAATCTGTTTTAGGTGCCTGAAACAGGTCACAATAAAGGGCAAGCTTAAAAATCATTTGTGATTCGCACACGGTGCCCCAAAGAAGGAATCTCATCTCAGCTGGTGCTGTCAGTAGCTCTTGCTGCATTCCCAGACCCCAGAGTAGTATTTAATGCATCAGGGTAATAAGTTTCTGTATGCTATTATCTAAAGAACTAAAAATATTTTAAAAACCCCATAAAGCTGCTAACATTGATAAAGGAGGAAGAAACTCAGAAGCCAACATGTGACTTAAAAACATACTAAACAAAATCAAAAAAACAAAAGACTAATTTTTTTTTTGAGAGACTCTCGGTCTGTCACCCAAGCTGGGGTGCGGTGCCAAGATGTCGGCTAACTGCAAACTCTACCTCCCAGGTTCAAGCAATTTCTTCTGCCTCAGCCTCCCGAGTAGCTGGAACTACAGGCATGTGCCACACACCAGACTAATTTTTGTATTTTTAGTAGAGACAGGGTTTCACCATGTTGACCAGGCTGGTCTAGAACTCCTGACCTCAGGTGATCCACCCTCCTTGAATCCCCAAAGTGCTAGGATTGCAGGCATGAGCCACTGTGCCCAGCCAAGAGCATCTTTTTATATTTGTTAAACTGCCAAAGAGAAGTTTATCTTTCAGCTCCTATGTTTGTTTGTTTTATATCTAATCTATACTTTGTATTAGAAATAGTCTTAAAAATAACTTTAAGTTCATCAGTGAAACAATTAAGCCCCTGAAAAAAATCTTACAATAGTAATACAGTAGAAAAATCAAAGGAATTTAAAATTTAAGATCTCATTTGGATGCAAGTAAAAAGTGCTCGGTTCAACATGGATGGAATTAATAACGAGAGGGAGGAAAATGATTGGCTCATAAAATAAAAAGTTCAGAAAAATCTGAATCCGTGGTTCAAATAGTACCATCTGAATTCAGTTTCTCTCCACCTCTTGGCTCTGCAAACCTCTAGGTTGACTTTATTCTCAGATGAACCCCTACTTCATGGGGACCGTATAGCTCATGCTTACCTCAACCCAGAACTAGCAATTACAGCAGAAAGGGATAGTCTCTTGCCCATAATCCTGTTAAATGTGCCAGAATTGAGCACCATTGTCTTACACTAGGTTACATGCCCATCTCTGAACCAATCATATGACAAGGGAATATAATATACTAGAGCTGGGGGTGGAGGGAGATATGGTATGCAAGGCTCATCTAAACCTCATTTACTGAGGGCCCATTCCCAAAAGTAAAATCAAGGTGTCATTGCCAGAAAGAAATGGAAATGGCTGCTATATAAACTAAAAAAAAAAAAAAAAAAATGCAAAGATCGCTTCTCAAAGCAATTAACTTCCCAACCTGAGCTTGTAAAATATTGATAAGAATTTTTTTAAAAGGAATTAAACAGTGATACAGTGTCACAATTTCAACTCTTGACTAATTACCAAAGGTGGGAATACATACATAAATATATTAGAACAGTAGCCCTTCCATTTCAACAACAAGAAAACATGTGGGTCACTCAGTTGGAAATTAAAAACCTGAACCTAGTCAGAAACAATTGTTAACTCAGTTCTAAAGTTACAAGTGTCCAAGTACATGCTAATACACTCTCATGTCAAAGAGGTTCGATTCCTCTTCACTTCAATTTGCATCTTGTCCTGACATTATACTATGTCATGAGGGCGAACTGTTCTTGTATGCAAAGCCGGTTCAGAGTAAATGAGCTAAAAATGTTTTATATACATAATGGCTCTTGTTTCAACTTAGCTGTGAATACTAGATTGCTGCAAACACCAAAATAATAGTGCTGCTAATGAGATTTGTTCATAACTTACTACACGGTCAACTTGAATGTTCAACCATAATGGTTATTATTTATTGCTATATTGTGTGTATACAAAGCAGTGGCTGAGGCCAAAAGCAGCCTCCTAACAGAGTTCAAGCCTAATAGATTGTTAATAATCACCTAAAGATAACTATGTTTTTAAATTTGGGGGTGAAAATCTTTCTTGTTTGACATACTTGACTGAAAAGATAGTGGTCTAGAAATAAAGTCAGAATAAAGTATTCTGACTAGAATGGGGACCATTCTATAGGAGACTAGAATAAATTTACAAGTGACAACCTCCAGTCCTGGTGAGAATGCAGACAAACAAGCACTTTCTATGTCTACAGCAGAAATGCCTTTGATCCAGCCTTTTAGAAAGGAATCTGCATATATGTTAAAATTTTAAAAGCACATATACTTTGACTCAGCAATTTTACTTCTGGGAATCTATCCTGTAAAAATCGAAGTACCAGTACATAAAGACATAGATAACAAGGAAGTTTATGGCAGTTGTGTTCATAATGGCAAAAACTTGAAACAACCTACATGTCTACAAAGGGTGGAAAGTTTGAATAGATTGCAATGGATCCATATGGTGCAGTGTATCATGCAACTATTAAAACAATGAGTCTGGCCCGGTGCAGTGGCTCACACCTGTAATCCCAGCACTTTGGGAGGCCAAGGAAGCCAGATCACCTGAAGTCAGGAGTTTGAAACCAGCCTGGCCAAAATGGCAAAACCCCATTTCTACTAAAAATACAAAAATTAGCCAGGCATGGTGGCGTGCCTATACTCCCAGCTACTTGGGAGGCTGAAGCAAGAGAATCACTTGAACCAGGGAAGTGAAAGTTGCAGTGAGCTGAGATCATGCCACTGTACTCTAGCCTGGGTGATAGAGCAAGATACCATCTCAAAAAAAAAAAAGAATGAGTCAGATTTACATATTAATTTTCAGAGATGTCCATGATATAATATTTCTCAATATGATAGCAAATTGCAAACAAATTTCAGGGAAGATGAGAAAGAGAGCTATACATAGTGTGATCATATCTTTGTTTAAAAGAACAGAATAGTAGGGTTTGAATTTGGGCTTTGCAATTTAAGTGATCTTTGAACCTTAATTCTTTTTTTCTTTTTGTTTTTTTTCATTGTTTTGCTGCATTCAAAGGTTTGTCTCGAAGAACCTTAATTCTTCTTCTGTAAAATAAAGGCAACGTTTTTGTAAGATGATGATGAAAACGATTTGTGAACTATAAATAACAACTAAATGTCATGTAATATTATTATAAAATGGTCTTGTGTGCATCTGAAGTTTTGGCTCCACAAAGTCCTCAAAGGGTAATATCAACTAGCAAAGTATTATTTGAGTCTATCCATGTCAGCATCAGGCACCTCTTCTGGTGTCCAATTGTTTGCAACCAGATTCACAAGGGAGAAGACAAATGATAAATTATGCTTAAGACCACTGCCAATCACTCTTAGAATGCCAAGAAAACAACTGCCCATGCTCCTCAAAGGAGTCACACAATCCATTCAGTACTTTCAGGACTGATAAGATCATGTTTATTTCAGTGGCTGGGTAAGTAGAGCATCATAGAAGATAATAGCTTTGTAGAAATATGGTTGTATATAAAAAATACTTTCACTTTTTAAAGTCAATACATTCTCTCTTCACCTTATTCTAATAGATAGTTTTAATCATGTAATAGACATCATTTTTTATCCTGTCTCTGGGCCAGATGGCCTGCATTCCAATCCTGGGCTCTACTTCTAGCTGTGTAATCTTAGAAAATTACTTATCTCTGTGTCTCAGTTCCTTTGCTTGCAAAACAGGAGTAATACTAATACGTACCACTTAAGATTGTGATAATTAAATGAGTTAAAATATGTAAAGGACATAAAACTGAGATATTAGCTAATAGGTGCTAAATAAATGTTAGTTTATTGTTAAATTTTAATATCTTAATATTTCCATTTAACATGAGTATTTATACTTTTTCCATATTGATTATATAGTCTTCAGAGCCAATATTTTATTGGTGCGTAATAGTATATAAATAGCTTGCTCTGTTAAGTGGGTGTGTTATAATTTGTTTCAACATTATTCCAAACGTGGGAATAATGCTTGCTGCTTATTTTTCAAATTTTTTCATATTTTACATTTATTAATATCTTAATGTTTTTGTACAGTGACTTTTTCCATATTCTGGATTATTACCACCAGCTAGATCCCTAGAAAGAGTTTAGAGGAATAATAGGTATAGCAATCTTTAGCTATTTTTATACATCTTGAAAGTTGGACTGTAGATTATGAATATTCTATCTTTGCTTATTTCTTTCTGAAACCCCACTCAGAACTTGACATGAGCCTCTTCGTCCAGCCATTCAACACCTGCCGATATTTGTTAGCAAGGTTCATTTAAGAAAGGTCATTATAAGAAATTACCATATTAAAATTTATCTACAAAATTATTTGAGTTTTATCTTTGAAAGATAGTTTCCTAAGTATAATCACTTCATATTAGAGCTTTGTTGCTAATAAGGCAAATTTGAACTCCAAAAAGAAACACCAGAAAAACCCACTTACTCAATGACATTTTTAGCACATAAAATTTCCCCTATGAATCATATGCTCAAAAACCATGCACCCCTAAACATTTAGCTCCTTCTGACTCATTCTGAAACATTCTGACAACTTCTCCATTGAAATTTAAAATTTCCCAATACTATAAGATCATCCTTCCCTCAAATTAATTAGTTCCCTTTCCTATTGGCAAAATGCAGTAGTGATAATCTCTACACTTGCAGATTGTGGATTGGAGCACACAGCTGGAATCTTTCACAGTCCACGAGTCTACACTTTCCCGTCTTCCAGGCATGCCTGACTCTCACCTAATACTGGACTTTCATTGCCGTCTTTTTCTGCCACTGACCACCACCACCCACAGGTAAAATCTTAACCTTCAAAATCTTGGATGCATCCTAAAACCTCATTTTTATCGGTATTAGTGAGAGTTCTCCAGAGAAATAGAACCAATAGACTACATATATGCATATGTATGTATGTATTATAAAATATACATGTGTATACATCTAGAAAGAGAGAGATCTATAAAGAATCGAGTTGCATGATTAAAGAGGCTAAAATGCCCCAAGATTTGCATTTGACAATCAGCAGACTAGAGAAGCAGGAGAGCCAATGGTATAAGTTCCAGTCAGAAAGCTGGCAAGCTCAAGAAACAAGAACAACCAATGTTTGAGCCTAAAGGCAGGAAAAGACCGATGTTCCAGATCAAGCAGTGAGGCGGGAGGCATCCCCCCTTACTCAAGGGAGGTTCAGCCTTTTTGTTCTATTCAGGCCTTCATCTGATTGGATGAGGCCCATGCATATGAGGGAGGACAATCTGTTTTGCACAGTCTACAGATTCAAATGTTGATCTCATCTCATCCAAATCAAATCTTGATCCCACATTCACAGACACACCAAGAAATATTTGACCAAATATCAGTGCACCCCATGGTCCAGTAAAGTAGACTGATAAAGTTAACTGTCACACCATCTGCAGACCCTATGGTTTCTGTCCTCTCTCTCCACCATTTGCTTAAGAAATCACACCCTCCTTACTAATGTCTGTGGATTGATGCAGTCTTTCTCTCCCATACAATCTGCTTACTTCCTACTGTACCAACAATCCACTCCCGAGTGCTCTGTCTTATGTAGGGGTCACTCCACACAGAAACCTCCACCACACATGAGAAAAATTGAATTTATAATGTTTGTTCTCAGTGGCCCCTTCCCTTATTGCCAATGATTATGGTACCAAAAAATAAACATGAAACTCACTCCTCAAGTATTTTTCTATTCTGTTGCTACAAATCACACCAGGTCACTGGTATGGCCAGCTTTCAAGTTCCTTTGCCACCAATTATTGAATTAATTAATTTTCCAGCAAGCTTGCTCTTTGTTCTGTGTAGCACATAAGTGGCACTCAGGGATGGAAAGTTTATAGTAAGAAAGCAAGACAAGTGCTCATTTAAGTCACCATGAAAAGCACTTAAAACCCCCACACCTTCTGAGTAGACCCTTCCTGATCATTATCTGCCTCTCAGGCAGGACCAAGTGAGTGGCTTTAGAGACCTGAAAATTTCACCTCAGTGGATTTGCATGAACCCATACTAAATTTGAAATTAATGTCATTCTTTGAAACCTCACTGGAAATGCTAACAATATGGCTGTGTGATGCTTCTGGCTGGCAAAATGGCAAGTCATTTATCCTTTCTGCCCTTGTTTCCTCATATGTGAAATGAGGAACACTGACTCACTTCACAGGAAGGCTTCATGTGTTTAATTAGTTAGCAACACACATCAAAAATACAAACTGCAGAATACCTCTGCTCAGCCCGAGGCTCAGTAAATCTGCCAGTAGCATTCACTGCTTAGTTGATCTAACCTAGATCTTTCCTTACATTGTGGCTCTGGTTCTGGTATGACCCATAAACGCGTTTTTGTCTACATGTACAGATTCTTACAGACACATATGGATTTTAGATTTCTATTTTAATGTTTTCTTTTCATGACTGCAATTGTTGAGGCTTTATGTTTTCTTCATCAAATGTTCACTAAGATTGCTATTTACTACAGAAAACTTTAGCCACCCATGCCAAAAAATCGCATGTCCGACGAGCATATATCTAGCCAAATAAGCCCACATCAAACTCAGCTTTACTTTCCTTACTCCAGAGTACCTTCTGTGACTAGACAAAAGATGATGGAAACTTCATCCTGGAACATCAGACCCTGCCAGGCACATTTCCATCTGTCCTATTGAAGATTGCCAAAAGCATTTTTTGAAGATTTTTTTCCCCATAAAATTCATCAATCAAAAATTCTTCAAGGCAGAAGTTATTTAAGGACTAGGAAGTGTAGTGGTTCCTTCCCTGACTGACCTCTTGGACTGCAGGAGACACACCTAACCACACATGGAAGGGGGAAAACAACTGATGCACCTTCAGGATCTGTTTACTTCCCTCTTTCAGCCACACACTTCCCCCACCCCCACCAATACATGTGCAAAGACATTCAGCCTAAGTGATCAAGAATCATAGTCTTATAAAAAAGAGGAAATCAGATGTCTTGAACTCTAGGGAAACTTCACAGCTAGAGCCTGGAACCTAGAAGTTAGGAGACAAATCAAATTGATGCCACGGAGGGAAGGTTGAGGCCAACAGCGTGGGTTTGAATGGATCTATGGCTGGTCATTCAAGTCAAAAAGTAGCCTGCCTATTTTGACATTGGAGCAAGGGAACGTCTTGCTGATAAGCAGTGGCAGGCATAGAAAGCATTCATATTAAACATGTTTGTTCTTTTCTGCAGTGAAGACTAAATAGTTGAAGAGAAGAGCCTTCTTAGAATCCTCTCCTTGAACTAACACTGTGTTCATTTGCTAACCTGTGCCAAATTACCAGTCACCTCTCATCAGTCTCTCTTGTCAGTTCTACTTCTTAACTTTTCCCAAAGATTCTTAGGACCATTAAATCTTCTCATTAAAACTTCTCATGGGCCCTGATTGCTTCAGGCGCTTCTTTTATTTTTTTCCTAAATAGCCTTGGCAGAATTATTCTGAAACACTGTAGTTTCTAGGTGCATTAATATGTGAATTAAGTATTTATTTAAAGAAACTATGGCATGCTGATCACCGTGTTGGGTACTATGAGAATGCTTTTTTAAAAAGTCATTTCTTCTGCTAATAAATTTGCTTTCTAATTAAAGAGTTCATACCACTACAAATACAATAGCACTGAAAAAAAAAGTGCATTAACAAAATGAGGTATAGACAAATGTAAGTCAAGATACTACCAAATAAGCAGAATCCAGAGGTCCTAAATGAGCACCCTCCAACCGCAGCTCCAGGAAATGAGGTCAGAGCTAACTGGGGAAAGTGATCACTCCAGCTGCCTTCACTTCTTACTTCCTAGTCACTCCTTCACTCTCTGGCATCTGGCTTCCTTTCGCCATATGTTTGCTATCTGACAGCTGGTGGTTCTCAAATTTAGCGTGCATAAGCATCACCTGGAGGGCTTGTTAAAACAGATTTCTGAGGCCCACTCCTAGGGCCAATTCAGGAGGTCTGAGGTGTGGCCCCAAAATTTAAATTTCTGAAAAGTTCCCAGGTGATGATGATGATGATCGTCTAGTCCTAAATCTTATCTCCTTGTGAAGCTGCTTAAAATATTGCTTTGGCCAAATCATTTTACACTCTAAAATCCACCCTGATTTTAGTAGCTTAAATAATGAATTCCCAAAGCTGACTCTGGTATGAGGGTCTCTGCAATCTGCCCTGACCTCCAAACAGAGGACAGATGGACACCTGTTAGGTCAGTGGTAGAAAGGACTCCTGCAGTGAGCAAACTTTCCCTCCAACTCTCCAATTGGATAAGGTATTTCCAAGTTTTGGTTTTACTCTTTCTCTGATAAAATCATCGCTTCAATCCATCCTACTAATTTTTTCACCAAGGCTCCATCTTAACTATCACATACACACCTTTATTAATGATGTTCACACTGATTTCTGTCTTCACATATCCTAATCACCCACCAAAGTCAAAGCCAATGCCTTCTTTTCTCCTGGTGTTTATAATTCAGTGGCTCTCGAGTACTTTGTATTTAGTCTTCCCTTTCTTCTTCCTCTGCTCCTTCTTTTATTTCTCCTCCTTATTCCTCCCTCCCTTCTTTCCTCTCTCTCTCTCTTTCCTCTCCCTTGAATTATTCCCATAACTATACAACATGATTTAGAACATTTTATCCTTTAAAAAAAATGGATTTGATGAAAACAATCACCATTTACCCATATGAATCGCCTGCCTACCATCTACCAATCCGTCCATTCCTTTGTTTGCTTTTACAATTTCTCTCTACATAGCTTCTTTACTTTTTCACTTGGCATTCATTCCTTCCTCAGTCCTCTGCAATTTACTGTCTAGCTTCACAAATTTGCTCATTTTAGTTCACAAAAAATCTCCTCTGTGCCAAAGTCAATGAAAACATCTATCTTCTCATCTAATTCACCTCTCAATAGCAGTCAACATATTTAACAATTTCTCTCTTCTTAAGTTTCTTCCTTCTCTTGGCTTCTAGCACTCCACACTCTTTTGCTTTTGTTCTTACCTCATTGGTCACTCATTCTCAGTCCTCTTCCATAAGTGCTCTTTTACTCGGCCTCCAAATTTTGGAGTACCCAGGAGCTCAGTGCTGGACTCTCCTCTTACTATCTACGTGCATTCCCTACGTGACCTCATCTATTCTCATGGCTTTAAATATTATGTTTGCCAGTGACTCCTTGTTTTACCTACAGGTTTAACATCTACTTGGAGCTCAAGATTCTGTCCTGATATCTTAATTTTGAAATACAATATGAATATTAAAATTATCTATACTGAACTACTAGTTGTCCTCCAAATCTCTCTCTTCATTCTACTCCAATCCTCTCTATCTCAGTGAATGGCACTACCCATTAAACTCAGACCAGAAATGTACACATCATCTTAATATCCACCCACATTCAATCTGTCAGCAAATCCTGTACATTATATGAGCAAAATGTACTTCAAATATATCCAATTCTCTCTACCACCATTGCTGCCACCCTAGACCAAGCCACCAAAATGTCTTTCCTAGAATATTGCAGTAGCCTCCAAGTGGCCCTCCTGCATCCAAGCTTGTCCTTCTTCCATAGCAAACAGTTATATTTTAAAAACATAAATAAACATCACATCATTCTCCTGCTTTAATATTGCAATGACCTCCTATTTTGCCAAAAATAAAAATCAGGCTTCTTACTGTAGCTTATAAGATCAGGCTGTTGCCTCTGCGATCTGTCAGTACCACAGCTGACTCCCTGCAAGCACCTTCCTCAGGCCACATTGATTTCATTTGTTCCTCACACAAGCCAAGCCCCTTCTTGATCTTAGGGCTTTTGTTATTCACTCTTTCAGGATCACTGTCTCCTAGATTTTAACCTGGTTGACTCTTTCTTATTCTTCAGGTTTTTAGCTACAAATGTCACCTTCTCAGAGATGTCTGTTTTTACTAACGTGTCTAAAATACCCTGAATAAAAAGGCACTCTCTACTTACCACCTAGGTAAGAATTATCAATCTAAAATCTCACTAATTTTGTTTACATTTGTTTACTTGTTTGTTATTTATCTCCAGCTTCATCTCCTAACTAGAACAAAAGCTCTAAAAAAATTTTAAAAAGTATGTGTGTTTTTCTATGATTTATACCTAGCACCTAAGAATAATGCTTAGCATTCTGCAAGAAATATTTGTCAAAAAAAAATTAAATGAATAGGAAACCTATCTATGAGTCTGGATGGGTTATAGAAATGTGCAACTCCAGAATTTCACTGGGCTAAAACCACAATGATGGTTTTATCTTGTAAATGCTACAGGGCTCAGTTCATTGTGGTACTTCAGGGAAAGTGACTGGCAGAAGCTTTCTCTCAACATTTGTGTCCATGAAGATCACAACACCAGTCAGAAGACAAGATGTGGTTAATTGGATGTGGCTGTTGTAGTTTCCAGCAAAAAGTGATACACATCAAGTTTGCTTGCTTAGACCAAAACAAATTATTTGGCCGGGCCTAACTTGAAAGAGGGTGGGAAAGTATTATCCTACATGAACCCAGAAGAAGGAAGGATGGAAGTACTTGGTTAGTAGCATTTAGGACTTTCACATTCACCTTCAACTAGAAGATTTCTTCCCTCAGGAAAAAGGAACAATGGAAATATTTGGTCACATGCACTTTGGCTTCTACAAGCTGTATGGTAGATGCACCTGACAGCAATAAGTTAAGCACATCCTGAGAACGACCTTGTATGGCAGATGCACCTGACAGCTATAACTTCAGCATACCCTGAGAATGACCCTACGGTCTAAGAAGAACACGTGTTTGGAGTTCCAAGCTGAGAAATCTGAGAGTGGCCAACCCAGAGACTCATTTCTTATCCATGAGGAACATCTGAACTCCCAGGCCATCCTATGGAATGCAGGACATACAGGAGATCAAGACCTTTTGTTTGGGTTAAATTAAGGTTGCCAGGTAGAGGTTGCTAGGGAGAGGGTGCTAAGCTAATATTCTTTATAAATTTCATGCTTTTAACAAGTGATTGCCATTCTCCTGTCCCGCCTACTGCCATTAGACTACCTGTATTTAAATTCTCTCAATTAACCCCATGTCTTGTTCACTGGCTCTGGGTCTCTTCTTCAGCTTCTTGAACACGGTGGGTACCATCCCTATTGAAGTAAATAGGGATTCATTCTGACACATTCACCTTATGTTTCATACTTTTTTCTACTGAGTCAGTCTATTGTAGCCTCTCTGAATACCTCTACCCCTTGTTTCTATAATCCTTACTTCATATAATTGTTCAATCATCTGTCTTCCTGTCTACATGAAAACAAGCAAGGCAGAGACCAGATCTATTTTCTCCATTGTATTCTGAAAACCTAGCACAGTGCCTTTCAGTTTTGTTTTTATTTTATTTTTATTTATTTATGTATTTTTGAGACAGAGTCTTGCCCCATCACCCAGGCTGGAGGGCAGTGGCATGAATTTGACTCACTGCAACCTTGCCTCCCAGGCTCAGCGATTCTTCTGCCTCAGCCTCCTGAGTAGCTGGGACTACAGGCATGTGCCAAAACTCCTGGCTAATTTTTTTGTGTGTATTTTAGTAGAGATGGATTTTACCGTTTTGGCCAGGCTGATCTTCAACTCCTGACCTCAGGTGATCCACCTGCCTCTGCTTCCCAAAGTGCTGGGATTATAGGCATGAGCCACCACACCCAGCCTCAGTACCTTTCACATAGCAGATTCTGAACAAACATTTGTTGGAGGAATGTCTTGTATCTTCTCATTTGTGTGTATTTTTATCTGCACAATTAGACTGGATATTCCTCTACACATAGTACATAAAGGCAAGAGTTTATATTCCACCTATCTTCCAGCTGACTCATCTGGGAGATATTCACATATTGGCAGGAATATGGTAAAGAATTGCTGAACTAAGCCAATTAGTTGTATTGGAGCTACTCATCTAGGTATGAAATGCAAAACACCACCATTAAAAAGGTGCTCTCGAAGCCCCCAGCACAAACATCTTATGAACACAAACAGAAGATACACATCGCCATCCCTGGCTTCCTGCAATAGATCACTGCCAATTTTCTTTAGTAGGGAAAAACCAACAGATGATTGTCTGGATTTTCTTGGTTCTTTTGCTGGTCAGTCTGTGTCTGGAAGTGAAACTCCGCTTTACACAGGATTTCATCATAACAGTAACCACAAGGTTTGGATTTTGGTCATTGATAGTGCTGCAGCTCAGCTGTGTATCCTAATGTGGAAAAAAAAAGTACTTATGTTCCACTCCCTTATGCTCCCTTTTGTTACAGTGTCAAATCCTAAAATGATGCTAAGATTAAAATCAGCTCCTTCTTGAGAAGAGCCATGCTGTATGATGACAGATCTATCTCTAAGACCTTTACTGCATGAGAGAATATTACAATGTTGTTGAGATTTTTATATTCAGAAAATATCCTTTGGCTACCAGGTGGTTTCTTCTTCTGCTGACAAGTTCAAAGTACATATATTCGGACATCTTCCTTGCTGCAATACTGTTGAACTCATATTCTTCTTCTTTAGACAAAATGCAGTTTCAGTTGACTGAGTACTTCCTTAATCTTCCAAATAACACAAGTAACATAAGAAATCAATGTGGCAGAGTAGAAAGAGGGAGGCCCCCTTGAATTCCACAGCTTATTATGGGCAAGTTACGTAACCTGGATTTCAGTTTCTTCATCAAAAAGATGAGGATAATAATATCTGCCTCATAACATAGGAAGTGTTTATCTGTGCTCCTGGCACACAAGGGATATTCCATAAATGTTTGTTCTTTTCTAACAGCTGCTTTAACTGTTAAACAAGGTACCAATTTGAAGTCCCTTGAAATAAAATCACCTCACAATCACAGGGTCGTTTTGAGCTAATGAACACAAGCTCCCACAGCAGGGATCAGCAGCATTCATTCTGTGCATGAATGTTGGCCATCAGTAGCTATGATGGAACATGCTACTATGCTACACTCTGATTTTTCAACTTCCCTACATTTTCATCTCAGATATACAGCTTTTCTAAAATGCTTCATAGTCTTACATTGTGATTGGGAGTGTACATAGGTATAACTTGTTTCTATAAACAATAGCAATATCTATCGAAATTTTTAATGCACAATTCTTTGAACCAGCAATTCTATTTCTAGGAATTTATTATATAGATAGGCTACCACATACACCATATGAAATATGTAGGAAAACACTCATTCTATCATTGTTTATAAATAGCAAAACTGGAGAACAATCTAATGCTGATTGATAGAAGAGTAGTCAAACAAAGGATGATATGCACATATAGAGGAATACTATGAATGAAGCAACTACCTATACTGCCAGGAAACAGCTTCCAAGGTATTATTAAGCAAAAAGAACCAGATGCAGAGCAATGTCTATGATATGCTGTCATTTGAAGAAAAAATTATGTGGACATATACGCTTGTGTAAACATACTACGTCCCTAGAAGGTCCACAGGAGATGGATAATGTTGGCTGCCTCTTGCAAGGAGAAACAGATCGCTTTGGCAAGGGTATAAGAATAGTTATTTTTCACAGAATACCACCATATAACACTTTTTGGATTTTGTACTATGCATATGTAATTTATTTTCAAAAACTATGTTACCAAAAGTTCTACTTAATCCTATCATAAAGCAATAATTAATCTCAGAAAAGGGATGATAGAGGAAATGCTATAATGTTTTAATTTTTTAAAAGCCAGGTATTCATATTGTTTGCAATTATTTTGAAATAACAGAATAAAAGAAAACATGATGGGAGAAGAAAAAGTAGCTAGAAAGAAAAGACAGCTGGCTAAACCACTGTCACTTCCACGCCACACTGACTATCCGTCAGTCAAAAAATATTTATTGAGTAGTATTGAGTCCTTGATGTTCTGTTGGGCACAGTGAGAGGGAAAAATGCAGAAAAGATAGAGGGTCCTAGGGTCTCCCTTCAAGGGGTTCATAGTCTGATTGGATGAATGAGACTGACAGGTAAAATACTGAAGAGTGTCCTACAGCAAAGAAGTATCATGAAACAGGAAGGCTGATCTGCTAGAGGAGGCTTGATAAGGAGAAATTTGCTGAGCCTCTGCAACTGAGATAATGATGACTTTGGGGACAAGTTATGGCTCCTCCTCTCTCCATTTCCTTGTCTCTAAAATGGAATCTCCTCTCACAGGGATGCTGTCAGGATGAATGAGGTAAAGTTTGTGCTTACGTAGCGTCTTTCTTCTGGGAACTCAGAGTGCTTTGCAAAGTATTCTTATTAATATTCATAGGGTGGTTTATATATTTTTCTACCTTTCACTTTGGAAGTGGCACATCTATAACTAAACACTCCAGTTCTTCTCTCACTCTTTCTCAACATCACTCTTTTTTTGCACCAAAGTAGTGCAGCTTTGAGTTTTAAAGTCTTGATCGTTTTATGTATACCTTAGGGCTAATGACATCACACAGCTTGTCTGCCAGAGAACCCACCTGTACATTCTAAAATTTCTACAGTATCAATTGTAATCATATGCATGATAAACCTGAGCACATGGTAAGAGATCAAACAAATATGCAACCAGGGGAAAAACTGTAACCGAGACTGTTCTCCAAGAAGGGTGACTCGTAATATTGCTAAGGGGCTTGCAAGCCTAGGAACAGAGGCTGACCCCCACCTCCCTCTGCTGCCCTATTCTGCATAACAGGGATAATATGGGGTTGGGGTGGAAGGCAGGGAATATGGAAAGAAAGAGGAGGTGCTAGAAGAGATGAGGGGAAGGAGAATGGAGCCAGGAGGGAGCAGGTGGCCAAGCAGAGTAGGAGATGGCTCTTTCCCAGATTCCTCCTCCCCAGGTATGGAAAAGTCCCACTACAGCTTACAAAACAACAGGAGTGCATGGATCTTGTAGGAGCAGAGTTTGCACCCAGAGAGATGGGAGTAGTAAAGCAGGCAAGCTACCTAGGCTGGGAAATTACAGAAATCGTGGGAGGTCTCTGGACTTTCCATGTCTTGGAACTGACTAGGATCCAAGTTAATCAGACCAAATATCTGAAGGGGAAAGAGACTTGGCTGACAAGTGGATATACTATAAATATAGGATGTCTATTTATGCTTGTTATTTAAGCATGTATGCAAAAATTGAAGTTTTTAAAAAGTAAAATTTTTAATTTGGAAAAGATGGCCCTGTTCAATTCTTCTCTGGGACCAAGTGGAGAATGTGAGGCAGGGAAGTGAGCAGACATCCTCCCAATGCCACAGCCAAGATTGGAACCCAGTCTCCTACCTTCCAGGTGGGTACTGGCTCTGCTTAACTAACTCAAGCAGCCTCTTCTGTCTGCCCTGTTTGAATGTGGAGAACAGTGCTGGCTGAAGCCTTCTACTGGAGAGGTAGTAGGAGGGCTGCCTACTCATATCACACTACCTGTTTGGCCCTAGGCCAATATCACAAAACAAAGCTTCTTGCAGCAACTGAGAAGAAACAATTTGCATAACTTAAAACTATGTTGGAGTGTTGTGCTTCACGTCTGAGCAGCATGTCTTGAGCTTTAAATAGCCCGACCCTAACATATACTTAAGAGCAATGTTCTAAAGTCTATGTTACATAAAGCGGAGCACTTAGTGACACCACAGCAAAGTGCAAGGTCCCCTTTCTTGCAGATTGACAGAAAGCAGTCTCTGAGGCAGCTGGGAGGAAAACCTTCCTGTGATATGAATGCAAAAGAGGTCAACCCTGCTTATAATTTGAAGAGTCCTACAGTATTCTACCAGATCTAAATATCTCCTACCCTGGTCTGTGTTGGTCTCACCAGCCCCGACAGAGCCACCATAAGTCACTCCTTTGGATTAGGCAACAAAAGAAGAGTCATCATTCCTGGAAGGACACTTGGGAATGCCTAAATGTGCCAGAGGTACAAAGGAAGAGCCATAGTCGGTGGAGGGAAGTAGTGGACAACACTTTTCTCCTTTCAATCTTCTCCCCATTAACATACAGACCCAGCTGAGTTTTCATTCCTCTCTTTGATTTCCTATTAGTTGCTTCACAGTTTAGAAAGCATGGAAGACCAAGTTTTGGATCAGAATTATCTATGGAACTTTTATAACATATGAATGCCTAAAGTCCAACACAAATTTATCCAGTCAGAATTTGGAAAGGGGTGGAAGTTTAAACAGGCATTTTTAAAAATTCAGATACAAGCTCCTGTCCACCAACCCCTGGAGGCAGGATAGGATGTAGATCAAGGTCAGGGTTGGGACTGAAGACCTGGTGACTGGAGAAATAAGGCAGCTGGGAAAAATAGGTCCCAACCACTGCTCCCCAGGGCAAGTCCCTGATATGAAGGAGCATAGTACTGAAAGACCATCCCTGTAGAAAGAGGCTGAGAATTCCACACCATGCTAAGAATCAATGCCCAGAATGAACTGCCTGAAACAAATAAGAAACTTAATTAGTGCATACTGCCTTGTGTGTCTGCATTTGTTTTTGCATTCAATTTAATATTTATTAGACACTAAATACCAGGCACAAAGTTAGCTGCTAGGGATAGAATATTGAGCAAAACCAGACGCAATTCCTGCCTTCATGGAGCTTCCATTCTAATAGGGAAGGCAAAGAATTAAAGAACTAATTACAACTAAATGCATTGAGTGGTTGATAGGGGAAGTAGAGCATGCAGAGAAACATGTAATGAGCGAACTAACCTTTTCTAAGAGTAATCAAGGAGGGCTTCTGGAACAAGTCTTCCTTAAATGGAGACCAGAGTGATAAGTGACTACTGACCCCATCAACAGAACAGAGGATGAATCCAGAAGCTTCAGTGGTTCTCAGCCTACTCTGGACATGAGAATCACTTGGGAAGATTTCTAAACTCCCAGCTGCATCCCATACAAGTTGAATAATAATCTCTAGGGTGGGACCCAAACATCAATAATTTTAAAAGTTCCCCAGGTGATTCTAATGTGCAGCCAAGGAGGAGAACTACTGGTTTAGAGAGAGGACTGTCCATAAAGGGGACTGAGGGAAATTCAGAGCACTGAACACAGGTGAGAGAATGACAAGGGCCAAAATGGAGAGACCAGATCATGTAAGCCAGGCTAAAGCATTCATATTTTATCTTAAAGTTGTAGGACTTTTCAGCCGGGGCATAGGATGTGACTCATATTTAGTATGGTCACTCTGGCTGTGGTCATGAGAAAGGAAAAAAGGGGTAGAGATGAAGGTAGTGATGGCATCAGGAGGCTGTTGCAATAATCTAGGCAAGAGATGGTGGCAGCTTGGACTAGGGTGCTGACGGAGAGTTGGAGAGATACGGAAGATGTGCATGCATCTGCAAAAGGAAGAATCAATAGGATGTGGTGATTGATCAGATATGAGGGGTGAGGGAAAATGAAGAGTCAAGAGTGACTTCCAGGTTTTCACTTGAACAGCTGGGTGAACTTGGAACTCTACAAAGATGGGGATTCGTAATCCCATAAAGACCACTCTCCCACAAAGAGACCACTTGTGCTCTTCCAAGCCAATGGGTATTTCAACTGGATTTCACCAGGCCCTAAGGAAGTCTCATCTACTTTCAAGGTAACCCCAAATTAAAAAGATCTATGGGTGAATAAATTATGAAAAAGGGCTAGAAAGTCAAATAAATGGAAGATGAACGTGCTTGCACTGAAGGGAAATTGATCCTAAAGTTTTGTCTTTAGAAACACAAAATGTTCCCTTTTGTTACTGATCAGAAAGCTGTGGTTCTATTTTGTAGTAAACTGAAGGAGTCTTGGACCACACCCAGGCATTAGTGGCAACAGGATGCTTTCCCCTAGAAATGCCACTCTGGGAGATGCAGTCAGCTTGTTTACCCACATATCATGTCTTCTAACACAGAGGCCTCAGTCGGATAACCAGCAAGCCCTCTCACCTCCAGAATAACCTTCTGTTTAGATTATCTGCAGCCCCTTCCCTGCCTCCAACAGGGAGCATGGGCCCTCCAAGTGTAAAGAGCAAGACCACACTCATCCGTGCCATCATCCTTCTACATGAGGGGTGGCATAGGGTTAGAAACTGATACAGGGCACAGGGGCGTTGTACAATTGGGAAACACTGTGGGCCCTGGGCCATATCTTAGCTACAGAAAACCTAGAAGTACCAGCCCTGACTTTGCAAAACTCCTTTTGTAGGAGGTTCCCCTAAATTCAAGTTCAACAGTGGCTTGAATGATTAACCTCAGTAAAATATCTGTGTTTGGTGTCATAAAGACCTAAAGCTACACTTATTAACTATGAGAATGAAATTGTTAAACAATCGTGTTCATTTCCTAGGGTTGCCATAACAAATCACCATAAACTTGGTAGCTAAAAATAACAGAAATGTATTTCCTCACATTCTGAGGCCAAAAGTCAAGGTGCCTGCAGGGTTAGTTCCTTCTGAAGACTCTCAGAGAGAATCTGACCATGACGCTCCTAGAGTCTGATGGTTGCAGGCAATCCTTGGGCTTCCTTGGTTTGAAGATGGATTCTTCCAATCTCTGCTGCTGTCTTCACATGGCCCACTTCTGTCTCTCTGTGTCCCCTCCTCTTTTAGAAGGACATCAATTATTGGACTTGGGGCCCATTCTAGGATGATCAGCCAGTATGATCTTAGCTGATTTGTTACCTAATTGCATCAAAAAAGACTCAATTTCCAAATAAGTGCTCAGTTTGAGGTTCCAGATGGACATGAATTTTGAGGGACATGATTCAACCTACTAGGGCAATATATCAAATTTTGGTATTACTGAATGGACAGTAACCAACTACAACGTAGTTTAACTAATGGCTAAAACCAACTACATATGCAAGGTCTAAATTTTTTTCTAAATGTATGTCACTCCTTCTCATACCAGGAATCAAACAGGGAATTTCAAACAGCCTATAGTGTTTACTTCTGGGACTGGGACAACCTCCACCACCCCCTGACCCCACCACTGCCTCCTGTCCTTTTCCCAATTAGTCCTTTTTAATGAATGACCTCAAGCATCATCACTTGCCCTAAATCCCAACTTCAAATAAACAAAACACACCTGAGGTTAGGGCCTAATCATTTCTGAACTAACCAAATGAAATAGATTGCCTTGGTATTCCACTTCTCATATTATTTAAAGAATCTTAACTTTTTTTTTCTTTTTGAGCAAAGGGATTTTAAGAGTTGTAGGGGTCATAGGACCTCTTGGGTGAGAAGGGTATTCAGGGTTAAAAAGTAAAGTTTGGGAATCTGCTTTGGAAATTGTGACCACTCCTCCCCCATGGCAAGATCTTCGGATACAGATAACAATATTATCTGAAGCTATTCTGGTTTAAGATGTTTAAGTAGCCTAATATATCGCAGTATGTTTTAAATGTAATACATTAAAACACACCTCAACACAAGCCCATAAATGAAACAAAGATGTCTTAGAGGAGTAATTTAGTTGTGTTTCTTGCAGCCTAAATGTAAACTCTACTTTAGTCTAAAAGCATTAAAATCATAGTAATGAAATTTTGCCATTAAGAGCCAGAAAGCACTTTTCTCTTTAAAAAGACAGATGCATTAAAATTTAATTATTGTCTCCCTACCTGATCATAAGACAAGAATAAAGCACATTTTGGGGGAAAATATACATATGTTCACCCAGCAGAGGAATATTTTTAAAGACTTTTCAAAGAGATGTTCCCTAATACCCATCCCAAGTAGTAAAAAGCATAATTGACTAGATATATATGGGCAGAAATAGGAGACCCAATGTACCAAGTACATAAGCAAACAGGTACAAATTAGGTGCTTAGGAAAGGATTGCAGGTTTTTAATCCTGTGTCTGTGCTCACTGTCTGAACAGTCTGAATCATGTATGTGCATTTCACTCGGTACTGCCCCATCAGAGGGTTTCTTAATCCAAATTGTTAACTTCTTCAACATAGGTAAGTGGAGATTTCTTCCTGGAGTATGAAAGCTCGCAGCAGCAGGAACACAGCATATCTCATCTCTAATTTATGACTGACTAACTGAAACTCCTCACTGTCAGCAAACTCTGCCGTGTTTACTGGTTTGACAGCATACACACATATGGCAGAAGCCAGATGGACCTTCTCCCCCAGCTTCGAGCTAAGGGTGCTTCATTAGGAAAGAGATGCAGCCAGTCTTTGAGATCTTTGAACAAGGCTTTCCAGCATGACAAGAAAGAAGTCAGTCAGCAATCAGGAAAGAAAAGCCCCTCCCTAGGCAAGAGATTAGGACAGAAGAGAATTTATAGTTGCCCAGTTGAAGCCCATCAAGTTTTAAAGAGCAAATGGCCTGTCCTCCCATCCACAGAAGTTGGGTAGCTGCTTCCAAAGAAATAGTTGATATGAAATTTGCATTTTATCTACCCAGACAAGGATACATAGGATGATAAATCTACTTCCTAAGCTCTGATTAATAGTTAGCAGTGTCAAGAAGCTCTGGAAACTGCAAGAAAACAGCAGTGTCTTTTACACTTACAAATATTACAGTAAAGAACTTTCCTGATATGATGAAATATTATTCATAAGTTATAAGATAAAATGTGACTCACCGAACCCAGCCACTTTATTGTAAAACTTAAAGAAAAAAGACCCACCCATTTTCTTTAGTTTCTCAAACTGTTTCATTTTTGTTTTCTTTTTTCCTGGCACATGATATCCTCTACATCCTTTCTGATTTATTAGCCTGAATCCTTTTTCACTATTCTCTGGACTCCAAATTTTGGTATCCACCGGGAGCGTGGGTCTGGATTCCAATTAGAGTCTTTATTATTCACACTTAAACCATCTAGAACAGAGAACCCTGAAAAGTAATGTGAGATCTTCCCCTTCCCCAAACCCAGAAACAAGAGTTTCTTGGGTGGTAAAAGTTGATAAGAATTGAGGGAGAATGAATACTTACCAAGAGAATACATTGCCCTAGTCTCTAAACTGTCAAACTAAGATGGGCACAGCAGCACAAGTTTGTAATCCCAGTTAATCAGGAGGCTGGGGTGGGAGGATCACATGAGCCCAGAGTTCAAGACCAGCCTGGGCAACATAGTGAGACTCCTCTCTTTAAAAAAGAAAGAAAGCAAGAAAGTTTAAAAATATATATATATATATAAAAAAAACTATCAAACTGACCTTCTGATTCCAATAAATCTATTAATTCCATGTGTCTCAGGACCTAGTTCTAAAACTGCAAAAGGTCTGTCCCAGGGAGGAGTGTGAGGGAAGTTCATGGCTTAGGGAAAGAGCCCTTTCTCCAGAACATGGTAGATTTTTTTGGAAATCTAGAAGCCCCTCTACCGCCTCTAAGGCCTTTCTGGTGATTAAGCGCTAATGAATGGAAGCAGTGAGAAGAAATCACCAGACTGTTGAGAACTACCTCTATATACACCCTACAATTAGTTCAAACTGACTCAAAATTCTCCTTCCTCTCAGAGCGGCAAAAAATTACATATTGCTACAGAATGGGCTATAGAAGCAACTAACAATTTTCTCAACATTCTACAATGTAGTGAAAAAAAAATCATTTCTCAAGAACAGTCTTGTAATTGAATGTTGGAATATATAGGGCCACGTCTGGCCTCTGCCATTCTAGGAAGAGTGATTAGATCTAATGCTTTTTGCAGGCACATCAGGACTCCAGGTTGAGTGTAAGGCATTAACCTCCTTTTCAAATGTTATTTCACAGCACTAAAGAGAAGCACCAAGCTGTGAGTGAATTTTAGCCTGGTTCTCTTCCCCTTGCTAATAGGAAACTTTGATACGATTTGAAACACCATGGTCATTGTTGGTGAAACCTCATAGGACCAGAGCTCCTTAAACAACCAAGCAGCAGCTGGACAAAGTACTCCAGGGCAGAACTGCCCGGGGTCCTCAGGGCACTGTATTTTACACTGGGTCATACTCCTCAAAGGGTTCCACAAGCACCCATTTGCACCTCAGAAAAATAGTGAAATAGCTGGGGGTTTTTTTAAAGTTTTTATTATTATTAATTCTAAATTTAAATCGACTAAATCCCCCAATCCAAAGACACAGACAGGCAAAAAAAGCCAAGACCCATTGGTATCCTACATCCAGATCCATCTCACATGCAAGGATACACAAAGACTCAAAACAAAGGGATGGAGAAAAATTTACCAACCAAATGGAGAGCAAAAATAAATAAATAGAAAGCAGGAGTTGCAATTTTTGCTGATAAAATACACATTAAAGCAACAAAGATCAAAAGAAGCAAAGAAGGACATTACATAATGATAAAAGGATCAATGCAACAAGAAGAGCTAAAGATCCTAAATATATACGCACCCAATACAGGAATACCCAGATATATAAGACTTATAAAGAGACTTGGACTCCCACACAATAAAAGTGGGAGACTTCAACATCAATATTAGACAGATCAATGAGACAGAAAGTTAACAACAATATTCAGGACTTGAACTCAGATTCGGAACAAGTAGACTTAATTAACATTTATAGAACTCTCCACTTAAATACACAAAATATACACTCTTATCAGTACTACATCACACCTATTTACAGGTTTAAATGAAATATTGGTTGGCTGCTTGTTAATTATTTTCTTCCCTCATTATTTTTTATGTCTCTATTATTAAACACAATTACAGGCATACCCATTTTTAGACTGCATTCTAGCCCAGGCAATAAAGCAACACCCCTGTTCTTTATTCCTCTTTCTTCCTTTCCTTCATTCTTTTTTTTATTCTTTCTCTTTCTTTCTCTCTTTCTTCCTCTAAAAAAAAAAAAAGTTATTATTAAGTCCCCTTTTACAGATTAAAAACACTGAGTACCAGGGAGTTATATAATGATATGCACCCAATTGGTCAGTGGTAGGCACAGAATGAATTCTCCGGTTTCTATACCCAAGAATCTAATATCGTTTTACACAGGACTTCTCCTGGTGAAGTGAATACCAGTGTTGTTTAAAGGTCTAATATTCATTGAATGAGATTAACTAACCAATGGATTGGAAAACATAGGCTACGTTTGATTACCGTTTAGAGCATCTAAATATAATAAAATAACTGAGAGTAAGAGGAGGGAGAAATAAAATAAAGCCAGAAAAGCCAAGTTTACCACTCAGCAAACATACTCCCGAACCTCTCCATGGTTTGCACCTCAGACAGCTCCAGTCCATGAGAATGGAAGTGAAAAGAAAATGCAAATTCAGCTGCATGCTACATCCACAGTAAATGCAAAGACAAATTAAGAATTAAAGACAAATGCAAATTACCCTGCTCATAAAAGAAACCTATACAAAAGACAGGGAATGAAAAGGCTCTGACAGTTATGGATGAATCTCTGAAGAGGCGCACAGCGACCGACCGTATTTCCAAATTCAAGTCTTTTAAAAACTGGTTAGAAGAATGAGAACAGCTGCTGCAAAGAAGGGAGGGAAACTGCCACTAACAGTAAACCAAGCTACAGAGTAAAACTGAGAATTGTGTCCTTATTGTCAAGGTGAGGATAAAAAGCAACAAAGGGCCGAAGCTAAAAGAATTCTCTCACCAGAAACTCAATGGCAGACTTTAAAAGCTAAGCCCCTGGCAAGCCTTAGGCTGGGGGAGATGGAGACGGGAAGAGAACAAAATAAAGAGACAAGGTTGAAAAAGAGGCGAATGTTGGAAGAGAGAGAAAAACCACAGGATATCAGAGAGGGTAAAGGGCTATACAGGTCAGGGGTCATTCGTGAACTCAAATGACTGACAGGTCAGACAGGTAATGGAGATCCCAATGACCTGGCTTCGAGAGACAGGGGCTGTGGGAGAGTAAAGTCATTCAAATTCACTCTTTTTAAAAAAGATTTAGGCAGCGGCACATAATGTGTCTACACATCATTAGTTTATGTCCTTTATAATTGTGTCCTTTGGTGCATCTTCTGTTTTAAATGTTAGTTGAATGGGTCAATTTAATAAATCCCTCATTTTACAGATGAGGAAACTGAGACTCAAAAAATTTAAGTGGATTTTCTGAATTCACTCAATTAGATAAAAGGAGTTATCGCCCAGGACTAGTCCCTGACCCTCAGTTCAGGGATCCTTCATTTATACTACAATGTTACCAGAAGAAGAAAAAGAATGTCTCTGCCAGAGAGTGGAAGAGAGAGACTCACAGCTGCTGCAGGTGGCACCTGGGGGCCTTCATGGGCAGGCTGCCACCCCTGTGTTGGAGTGAAGCATTCAGCCTTGGTTTTTTGTCAAAGGCCTACGGGGACCAAGGAGACAACATATATGAACAATGTGGTCCTCAGTGAACCTATGGTAAACTAGAGAGTACGTGTTCCACCTAAGGGTCAACTCCACCAGTTCCAGCCAATCAAGAACCAGTGGGGATGTGTGCTAATCCTTTCTAGAACGCATTTCTTCAAGAGAGTCCAGGAATCTGTAGTTTTATTTGAAACATTCTCATTTAAAAAACTAATTTGTTTTAAAACAGTGAGAGCCAAACAAAATATCACTTTCAGGTGAAAGGTGGCCTAAGCACTGCCATGTTGACAAACTCTGACTTTAGTCATGGCTTCCATTTTACAACAAGGTGTAGTATTTTTGTTCGAAAACATTTCACCCCTTCAGCTGTTTAGAACCTTGAGATCTAAAAATGTTATTTTTATTAAAGGATCAAATATATAAAGCCTGTATTATTGTTGAAACAAGTGCACATTTCCTGAAGGTCCATGTTCTCTTGATTTCTGGGTGACATTAACTTGTGTTTATTTTTCTTAACTACCTGCAGTTAGGAAGGTTGTCAAAATGAGACGTTACAGCTTTTTCCTTTCTAGAATTTATAAAATACTTACCAGACTTCACATGGTAACTTATTTAGTCAGGTATAGGCCTTGAGTAGTTACATAAGCAAGACAATGAAACCTTGTGCCCAGTCTTTGTAAAAATGCAATGTTATATAATAAATCTGGATTAGAAAATGAAAATTTGTTGCATTTATTATGACCCAGGCTGAAAGAATTTCAAAGCTTCCATCCAACAGATAGCAACTCCTCTTTTAGGGCAGCTTATTTATTTAATTTTGGGGGAAAAAATTCTCTTATGAAGCTATTAGAAAACTAGTTTCATGTATTATCTAAGAAGTAGAATTAAAGTTGTTTATAAGGCAAAATCAGCCCCTGAAGAATGATGTCCATACAATGAGCTTAGCCCTCAGAGAGGAAAAGCAGTAATTTAAACCTGTAGGAATGCAGTTTAGCTTAAGGTACCTGCCCCTTTCTCCTCACAAAATCCTAGGTTTTGGAAAATAAAAGTGGTAAATGTTATATAAATAGTGCATGACATTTGCAGAGGTTAAGAAGGGTCTCTTTACCCCTTTTCTCTTATCAAGTATTATATTTGAGCAGTGAACCCCAAGGTTTCAGTATTCAGGTACAAGCCTGCCGGTCAGATTACTGGTGATATAGAGCTAGATCAGGAATTCCCACCCTGTTTGTTCCTTGGAAGAAAGCAAGCAAGATTGTGCACAGACACCGCCTAAGCAAGGGCGAGGTGGCATTCTGCCAAGGGGTCCTAGCGCTGCTGAATTTGCACAAAGCAAACTTGGCTTTGCCTTTAGTTTCCATAAGGAATCCGGGCACAATTTACAGGCACTGCTTTACAAAACAAGCTCCATGCCATCTATTTGTGGCTAGTCTCTGATTTTTTTTTTTTTCTTTAATCCTCCTTTTCAAGTGGCTAAACAAAGAACTAGGGTATTCCTGCTACCAAATCTGTGACAAAACATTTCGTGTCTGGGATATTTGAGCAGTGAAGGTGTTGGGTTTTCCAATCCATAAACAGAACTAAACTTGGGGCTGGAAGGCCATACCAAGAGGCCATCTGAGTCCGGCCCTACCGCCAGGCCAAGCAGAATAGAAGCCTAAAAGAAAACTTCGAAATTTGGAGAGAATAAGGTTTTGAAGTTCTTTACTAAGTGAACCTATCAGAGACTCCTCAAGCTTGGGGAAGGAAATTCTCCTGCATGCCTGATCTACCTGAATTTGCTCCCTTCTTATTGCCTGTAAAGGGCAAATGTCCCTCTAACTGGTAATATGAACACAGGACATTCTAAACTACATCCTCGTGTGCATGGAGTTCTAGTGGACTGCTTGACCAAGGCATAAAAATTGTCCACCTATAAATCGCTCATGGGTCTTTGGTGTGAAGTGGTTTTGATTGTCTAGGGACTCAGTGTTTAGCTCTAGGATAAGAGCTGGGCCTCTCCCGGCCGGGTTCCTTCTCTGACTCACATGCATTTACACGAGTCATTCATCCCCTACACCCCCTCCCACATGACACACACCCAGTTTAGGATTGGGAGGTAGTAGACAGGCAGCGAAAAGCTGCATATTGATTAATTAATGATTGTTGACAGGTTGGCCTCATGGGAAGCTGTCGTGGCCCTTTTAAGCCCTTGACTAAACTTTAACAGTCTCTCATCCCCTGCTCAATTAACGTACCCTTACTGTACTATCTCTTAGATCCTAACCAGCCAGGCAATTTGGCAACAAACAAAAACCAGGCTAGCCACACCCTCCATTGTGGTCCATGCTGGATTCCCAAGTGCTTTGGTTGGTACTATTTGCTGCCCTGATTGTCTGCACCAGGTCCAATTTCAATCATGCCCCAAGCTAGGTATTCTCCTACCTGGCTTCCTAACCTGTGGAAACCTATCAAGAGATGAGCCAGAGCCAATTGCCAGATCTAGTCAGGGCCACTGAGGGCCAAAGACTGTAGATCCATAGAAACTGAATTGAATAGGCAAGAGAAAGTGCATTTGTCTACAGAGAGGAGATGACAGCAACACTACCTTTGTTTTGGTAATTTAGATTTCCTCATTTAGGGTGCAGGCTTTCTGCTCTAAGCCTTGCTACTTGAAGTGTAGTGTGAAAACCAACAGCAAGAGCCACACCTGAAGTCATTTAGAAACGCAGACTCTAGAGCCCCATCTGGAACATACTGAGTTGGAATTTTCATCATACAAGATGCTTAGGTGAATTACAGGCACATTAAAGTTTAAGAAGTACTGAGCTGGAACATTGCTTCTTAATTCTGACGGCGTGTTAGAATCCACTGGGTATATTTGAAAAAATCCTGATGTCCGGAAACCACCCCACACCAATATCAGAATCTTTGGGTGTGAAAACAACACACAAACGGCTTTGCAGGTAATTCTAATATGAAACTAGAGTGTGAGAACTACTTCCTTAGAGTTTAATTTGCTTTACAGAAGTGAAAATCTGACTTTAATTCATTAAAGGAACTACTTGAGGTCCCATGGCTTATAAGTAACAGACAAAGGTTTTAGATTCACACAGATTCTGTAATTAAAAGAATGCTGACATTAGAAACAGGTTCAAATCCTAGTTGTCACTTTCTAGAAGCATGTTTTGGTGCAAGTTTTTGGACCTGAGATACGGCTTCTCATTTGTAAAGCGGATGGATAATAAAAATCTCATGGGGCTGTTGAGGGGATTAGAGGAGATAATATCTGTGAAGCCACTTTATAGTATATCCTCTCCTTTTCCCTCTCACTCTAATCCACTGTACCTTCCAATAGGCAACATTTGCAGAAGTCTCAAATTGAAATTATTTATTTATTCATTTAAGAAACATTTGTTGAGCACCTAAGAGGTAGCAATAACTGCAACGGAAGCAAAGGAAATAGTTCTTGCCCTCAAGGAGCTAGTTCCTGCCTCTCCTCTAGGAGGAGAGATAGGCATGTAAGCAAATTACAGTGCAGCTTTGTAGAAGCAAAGCTGGGGTGCTTCAAGGTACACCGGCACACACAGAATAAAGTTTCCATTTGAGATTTCAAAGAAATCTGCACAAAAGTTGTGACATCTGAGCAGAAGAAAGGAAGGGAAGGGATCCAAGCACACAAGAGAGAAGAACATCTCAGAAGGAAGGAGCAGCAGGTACAAATGCAAGGCAGTGTGAGATGCCATGATGTGTTACAGAACTGCAAGCAGTTCCGTGTTACTGTAGCATGAAGTGGAAGGGGAGAGGGACAGGTATGAACCAGCAAGTAGGTGGAGCCAGGGCAAAGACGGCTTTCTCTCCTATGCTAGGTGGCATGGACTTAATCCTGTGAGTAGCAGGAGCCAGAGAAAGGCTCTAAGAAGTTTGTTCAGGTGGTGTCTCATGGAAAGAAAGGAACCTATAAAATTCATTCTGATGTCTCTCAGAGCGGGGCAAGTCAAGGAACAGATTAAACTCCACGTCTCCACTTTATATGTGGGACACTATAGGACCAATTGAATCTCACATAACATAGTTGATAGTTGCACAAGTAAGGCAAGAGGGAAATGGAGAGGGAATCCAGAGATCTGATGAGCATGTAATCATTTTTGACAAATTCCATTCCTATAATGGTACTGACAGGTAGCTGAGAGGATTTTCTTGAAAACAAATACATTTAGAAATAAAAAGCCAGCAGCTCTGGGTGTGTGTATGTGAAGTCTCTCCTGTCATCTTCCCTAGTGCAATTTACCCCCACTCCCTGTACCCAAGACCTGGCACATACCTGCTCCATTCTTGGGTTTAGTCCTAGACTACTGCGATCTACCATATGTATTTTACCTTTACTTTTCTTCAATAATTTTTTCACAATCACAAAAATAGTATATGCTAATGATGGAAAAGTGCACATATACTCAAAGAAAAACATTTAAATCACCCATAATCCCATCACTTAGACAGACTATTAAAAACACTTCAGTGCATTTTGCTGTAGATTTTTTTCCTAAGCATGCATACACATATTAAAATTGTTTATAGACGAAGATTAGACTATGTATATTTATTTATAACCTGCTTTTCACACATATTTATTCATTGAGCAGGACTACTTCTAGTGAGTCTCTTTTTAAGAATGAACAAGGAAGTAATGTAAAGACAGAAGCAGGAGCAGCCCTGTGCTCAGAAAAACCTAGGAAGCAACTCTTCAGAGACATACAAATGAAGAGAGAGGCAGAAACAAGAGACCACAAGATTCCAAAGATCTGGAGAAAATAATTCCCATTCTTTATGACTTTCTAGTTAAAGCTCCAGCATCCTGTGAGCCCCAGCTGACTTCCTTCCCTTGGGTTTCATGCTATTGCCTTGTATCTTCCTAATAAATTTCTCCAGTTTTTATTAAGAAGGGATTCTCTTTCTTGCAGATGAATAATTCCTAATCAAGGCAAAATTCTGAAATATACTAAAGAAGATATGGGCATAAGAAGACAACCTGGGTGACAGAGTGAGACTCCGTCTCAAGAAAAAAAAGAGGGATGGATAATGGCTAGCTTAAGTAAACAAGTGATTTCTGTCCTAAAGGTTAAACTTCCCCCCAAATAGTCTAGTCTGTTCTTGCTTAAGTTTCTGTCCCATGTTATTTCTCACGCTCAGATGTTAGATGAGAAATTTTATTTAATACACCATGACAACCTGTCAAAAAGAATGACTACTGTGCATTGTGTGGTCCAAGCATCTCGATTTATTTTCCCTGGAGTTGGATAATTGCTTTGCTTGTTCCTGTTGTCACTTGGGACAAGGTACAGTAATAAACTGAATCAGTATCCAAACTGGACTTGTTCAGTGGTCCTTACTATCACAGATTTGTATTACTAGCAAGACTGTAGAACTCCACATAATTTTAAGCCAACGGTATGATAACTTTCTGGCAATGAGGCCCTATGAGATCTCAAGGTCTTTTTCTAAATATTAGTTTAATGGTATAGCCAAAGGAATTATGAAATTCAAAAGGAATTCTGGTGAACTGTCTCTCTTAATCACCCTATGCCCTAGGCTTATAGTAAATTGTACTCTCTATTTTTTGCTTCATTGAATTTTGGTACAAACTGGTCCTTTGTTCATGCAGTATGATCTCAGGCTGTCCTTTCCAAATCACTCTGTATACAAAAGCATCTCTTCCATCAAAATCTATCTCCCTCCTATGTCTTTTTTTTTTAATATAGCATTCAGCACCTCCTGACATAGTACTATATCTACTTGTTGGTTGTCAGTCTATCTTACAAGAATGTCAGTTTCTTGAGGACAAAGATTCTGCTTGATTCATCACTGAATGCCCACTGTGAAACACAGAGCCTGGTACATAATAGGCCCTTAATAAATATTAATATTTGTTGAATGAATGAATGAACTCCTAGACATAACATCCTAAAACTCAGGCAGGGATCAAATTCCTGATAGAAAAGGATGCCATAGTCATTCCGTTTCTTGCAATAACAACACTAATTCTTACTTAGACTTGGGCAACAAAGCCACAGCCTACTCTTTCACCTCTTTTCCAACCAGTCCATTGGAACACTGAGTTTCCTTTCGTTATTGCCTCAGCTCTTAAACGCTATGTCCAACTGTTCCTTTTGAATTAAAACTGAAGGAGGTAGCACATGGGTTTCATTTCCATAATGCCATAATTCCCAGCCCTGGGACGCTTCCCACCACAAAGTGCCTCTAATTACCTCAAGGGAACATCATTAAAACTTCAGAGAAAGAATCATTATAATTCATTTGAAGTTTTAAATAAACATAGACCACATATGACAAAATCAAGCAAACAACGATGCACGTATTAAAGTGGTAAAAATGCTAGGAAGCCCTGTTTTAATGGATTTCAGGGGTGAGGCTCACAATTTTGAGCTGCAGTTAGTGTGATATATGCCTACTATACATTTCCAAAATGACTCACCTTTGAATTTTCTCTAATTTACACACTTCACCTACTCTCCTTCCAAATTACCGGGTCAAGAAATGCCTCGCGTTTTCCTCTTTTAATCTCCTGCTTTGCCCATTAAGCTTCACATATTAAGTTTTAACTTATTGGCTTCAGTGACACTCAATGATCCCAAAGGGGGGTGGGATAAAATATGTGTTTTTCCAAGGTGCCTTCATGCCTGGATTGCAATTTCTAATCTCTGAACTATTGCTTGCTCTGTATCTATGTGTCCTGTGGAAGAACTATTTAATCTATAATCTCACCGGTACATTTTTCCCTCCTCATAAAATCCCAGGGATGTTCTAATTAAGGATTCCAGCTACAAATTATAGAAAAAGAGGCACTCAGGCATTCAAACAAAATTTAGTCCTTTGGCCATTCACATTCTGGGCAATTGGGAAACAGGTCTGAAATTTTCCTTAATCAGTCAGCCAGATTCTGCTGCATTCCAAAGGCAATCATAGTAAATAAATAACAAATGAATAAATAAATGCAAATCAGACTTATGTTATTGCAGACAAAGCTACTGATCCTACACTATGCAATTTGTAAATTATGAGAGGCAGCATGAGGTAGTAGGAAAACATAGGCTTTGGTGTCAAAATGACCAGGATATCAAAAGACCTGTATTTGAATCCAGGCTCCTTTCCTGCAGGATAAATGTTAATTTTCTCCCTGAGCTTCAGTTTCCTTATCTGCATAATGAAAATAGTGTGCATCAATCTCACAGATTTGTCATGGTGAAAATTGACTACTGTGTATAAAAGTAGCACATTGTGGGCTCAATAGATGATAGTTAACATCCCCATTTTAGATTTCCATATTCTAGACTACAAGTCAGAGAATGTAAAAGCATGTATGTCCTTATTATTCAAAAGAATAGGGAAAAAAATTGAAACAGTAGAGGTACCTGAAATTGGCTGTAGGAACATGCTACTGTAAAGATGAGGGGAGGAAAAGACTTGGCTGCAATAATGAGTAGATTATTTGAGGGCACGTTTGATAAAGGATGAGTCTCCTCCTCCAGACCAAGATTATCTTGGCTTGGAGGAAGCAGCTCAATAAACCAAAAGTGCACAGCTCTTCAACACCAAGCACTGGGGACTGAATAGACTCCGGTGGATATGGCCATCAAGGTCACTGGCAACATTGACCAAGGGAGAGGTTGAAGTCAGACTGCCTTAGGCTGAAAGAGTAGTAGAGGAGGTGAAGACTGCAAGTGGAGACTATTGTTTCTGATAGCTTCGTTGCAAATGGAAAGTAATTCTCATCTGCCTCATTTTGAAGACTAGAAATTTTAATACTCAAAATAGTGCAAGTGAGAGTACTAAGTTATATAGAAGGTATCAGTTATTAGGACAGTCCTCTTCCCCTTCTCCCTATCCCCCCAACTTCCCATCCCCAGTTCTTCAGCTATGCTTCTCTGGATGCCACAAGCGCCTTCTTGGATCTTTTCTGCCTTTCTGGAAACTTTTTTTTTTTTGAGATGGAGTCTCGCTCTGTCATCAGACTGGAATGCAGTGGCATGATCTCAGCTCTCTGCAACCTCCGCCTCCTAAGTTGAAGCGATTATCCTGCCTCCGCCTCCCGAGTAGCTGGGACTACAGGCGTGCACCACCATGCCCAGCTAATTTTTGTATTTTTAGTAGAGACAGGATTTCACCACGTTGGCCAGGATGGTCTCAATCTCTTGACCTCATGATCTACCCACCTCAGCCTCACAAATTGCTGGAATTACAGGCATGAGCCACCGCGCCCAGCCCTCTCTGGAAACTTAAGCCACACTTGCCTGATGTTGTCTTCTGCCCTTGGATCTTCCCATAGTAGAGTATACTAGGAGCTTGGAGTCAGGAATGAGTCAGGCCTGTGTGGTATTCTGGCTCCACCACTCATGAGCTATGGGGCCTTAGGCAAAGGGGCTAAAAAAAAAAAAAATCTCTTTGGTGCCTCAATTTTCCCACATATGAAATGGGAATAACAATAATATCTAGATGGGATCTTATGAAGGTTAAGTGACTTAATATTGTAAAGAACTTAGAATAGCACTTAGCACATTGTAAGTGCTCAATAAATATAAACTATTACTGTTGTTAGATTTGTGCTAACCTGCATCACTATAACTAAGAGAGTCCATAGTTTGCCTGACTCTGGATTCTGCCTTGCCCTAGTCCAATGTATAATCTTGTGATAAACCTTTCTTCTCTATGCCAAGGTGAGCCAACCACTGTCCGGCTCAACCCTTCATCTACAGTGCTGGTAAATCCTGTCTCCAATTCAGGCTATGCCACAGCAGTACCCTATTATAACAACAGCTATAACAGCTGTTTATTGTTGTTGTTATTACTTAGTGCCTGCTAGGCACTGCACTAAGAGCTTTACATACATATGATTCTCACAAGGCCAGGGGGTAGTTATCATAAATAAAGAACCCAACCAGTCAACAACACAGTCAGGATTTGAATCCAGGTCTGCCTGGTTGCACAGCCACACATCTAAGCCCCGAGTAGCATTTCCTACACAGGGTGTCTGATAGCTTACTCCTGCTAGAGCCTTGATTCCTTTGTTATTTCTTCTTATATTAGATATTTAGGTGTTTATGTAATGAATTGCAAAAACAGCTAAACATGTTCCCATACACTCTGGAAATTCATCAAGAAATACAATTTATTTTTTCACTCCTTTCATCTTGGCTGGCCTTGTGACTTGCTTTGCCCAATAGGTGGGAACAGAAATAACCTTGTACTAGTTTCAAGCCTGGGCTTTAAGAAGTCTTGTACACTTCCCCTCACTCTTTTTAGACCCTTACCACCATCACCACCATCATCATGCCTCTTGGAGAATAAGAGGCGGTGTAGAAGAAAAACCAGAGTACCCCAATCAAAGCCAGTCAGCCTCAGCTGACCTGGAATTCAGTTGCAGATATACAAATGAGCTCCAATCAAGACCAACCATGTCTGTATCAGATCATCAGAGCACTCCAGCTAAGCCCAGCCCAGGTTACTAATTTGTGAAAGCATCACTTAAATAAATGGTTATTGTTTTAAGTCACTGTCTTAGTTCAGCCTGCTAAAACAGAAAAAAATAAACAACCATAGTCTGAGTGGCCTAAACAACAAACACTCATTTCTCACAGTTCTAGAGGCTGGGAAGTCCAAGATCAAAATGCTAGCAGATTTCATGTCTAGTGAGGGCTCCCTTCCTGGTTTACAAATGGCTGCCTCCTCTTTGTGTCTTTTCATGGCATACAGACAGAGTGCTCTAGTTTCTCTTCCTCTCCTTATAAAGGCACTTATAAGAAGGTCATGGGGCTCCACCTTCATGCCCTAATCTAAACCAACTTACCTGCCAAAGACCCTTCCCTCAAATATTATCACATTAGGGACTAGGACTTTAACATGAATTTCAGGGGGAATCCAATTCAGTCCATAGTAGTCACTATATTTGGGGGTGATTTGCAATGCAGCAAAAGCTCACTGATGCAATCTGAAAGTATTTTTTTTTTAATAATTAAGGAATTCATTTTGTTTTCCTCTGTTGGAGTTCCTCTTTGCCACTTAATTCAGTTGCTGTCCATCCTGATCCCTGCTTTATACTGCTTATGATCATGCCTTGGGCAAGAAATAAACAATAAATAAACAATATGAAACAAGATCACACTAGCACTCCAGTAATAAACTTACTTGGATGAGATGCAAACCTATTCTCTTTACACCAAATTTCATGCTTTGGTAATCTGCATTACAGCAAAGTACCAAGAAAGTTGCCAAACATAGAGTAAAAGAATTGAATTCAACTGGGAATAATAGAGATCCAACTATGACTTTAATGCCCATAGATTCCCACCCCACTTAAAGGTAAAAGAAGACATACCTTAGTCAACCTAAGGCTAATACTGGGTCTCCACAAAGTCATCAAGGAAACAGGCTTCTTCTTTCTGTTCTGCCACACACAACTTTCATAGTCCAAGATGGCAGTTGGTTTCTAAATTCCAAGCAGTAAGAAGAAAGACATAAACGTCTTTCCATCCCTGTCCCCTGCCTGTTAAT
Organism: Sapajus apella; assembly: GCF_009761245.1. Taxonomy (NCBI): domain Eukaryota; kingdom Metazoa; phylum Chordata; class Mammalia; order Primates; family Cebidae; genus Sapajus; species Sapajus apella. Next base: position 11,622,040 of record NW_022436958.1, read on the forward strand.
AACTCTGCCCACACAGCTCTACTGTTCATATCTCACTGGCAAGCACTTTAGTCACAGGGCCACATATCACTCCAAAAGAGGCTGGGGATAGTAGCCCAGGTTCTGTTGCTAAGAAGGAAGGGTAAATGGATATTGCAAGGTTATTCACTGTTATCTGCAATAGATATTTCACTGTCATCATAACAAGGTATCAGGTTGTTGGCAATACAGATCAACTGGTGTCTTTCATCATAAAAGTCTAATAATCTTTCAAGAGGCATTGGAAATAATATTAATTGAAAGATTTATTGAATGGGGAGGACTGACAGATCTCTTCTGCCAACAATCAAGATCTGAAGGATTGGTTCCAATACCTGAAATGTTTACCCAACCATGACTCAGGCAGTTATTGGCAGCAATTTGCAGCCCAAACTTTACTACTACCTCCCAACTTGTATATCCAGCTACCTACTCAATATCTCCTCTTGGATGTTTTAAAGTTGATGCAAATCCAATGTGTTCAGAAGTAAAGTTATTTTGCTCCAAAAACTCAGTCTTCTTCCAGTATGTCTCATGTCAGTGAGCAATACAATCATTCACCCAGATGCTTAAGCCAGAGGCCTGGGTGCCATCCTTGGCCTTCCCATTTCCTTAGCACTAATAACTACTTAGGCAAGCCTGCCAATTTTCACTCCCTTATACCTATTAATTCTACTTATTTTTCTCCATCTCCAAAGCTACTGCCCTAATCCAAGCTGACTTTTTCTCTTGCCTGGACAGCAGAAATAGTTTCCCAATTGGTCTCCCACATCCATTCTTACCATACCTCCAACCCATTGTCTACATGGCAGCCAAAACATTTAGTTAAAAACATAAACAAGATCAAATTACATCTCCTCATAAAACACTTCAATTATTTTCCATTACTTTTAGCATAAACACTTAAATTCTTCACATAGTCTGCAAGACTAAGTACTTCTCCTGTTCCCCAGTTCCACTTATTCACGATGATCTAGTTATACAACCTTTGTCAGATCCTCAAATAAATCAGGTTGTCTTTCACCTCAGAGGCTTTACACACACTGTTCCTGTGCATTGAAGGTTCTACTTTTTCCCCTTACCTGGTTAACAACCCACATGCTCCAGAACTCAGTTTGAATGTCACTTCCTCAAAGAATGAACTATCAGACTAGTCCAGTGCCTGTTATCAGAGACCCTGATGGTACACCACACTTTTCCTCTGTTGTCCTCTTCACAACTGTAATTGAGTATTTAATCATGTCCACTGGCTTCTCTGCTTGGAAGGAAGCTCCATGAAGACAGCATTGTTCTGTCTTGCTCAGAACTCCACCTTCAGTTCCTGACAGTGTCGAGTGTTGTGATCTCAATAGATATTAGTAGAAGGGTAAGTGAATGAATAAAGAAATATTGTACCATGCAAGCAGAAAGTCTCCTCATTCCAGGACGTCGGCAGTAGATTTGACGCAATCAAGAGAGAAGATTCATTCATTGGGGAGGGTAGTATGAAGAGGATAACCAGAAATAGGGTGAATACGGAATACTTTTACTCACCATAAGATTAGAGTTAGACAGCAATTATGATCGGCAAGCAATTGAAACAGGAGGTTTTTAACTCATTCCAGCTAGGACTGGTTAGGTTCCAGGTCCTTGGGCAAAGCCAATAAGTATTTGATAGGCTCAAGTGTAACCATGAGGGTCACTGCTATGGCAAGTTCAAAATATAAACTCCATGGCCACAGGGGTTTGGTCTAATCTAGTCACTGAGTATCCCAAATACCTAGAATGGTGCCTTCTAGAAAATCGGTGCTCAGCAAATATTTGTTGCATTAATCTCAACATCCATGGCCATAGGTAAAAAATAGGTAACTATTAACAGTCACAAATTTTAAACAGACACAAGAGGCAGGGGATGCTTAAAAAGTATAAAGGCTTGTATACACACACACACACACACACACACACACACACACACACACAAACATTTTTACAAGGGGACCCTGTACAGTCTTTAGTCCTTTCTTGACCCAAGCACAGAAACTACAGACCATCTCATTTTAGTGAGATGGCACCTTTCACTTTCCTCTTAGAGCTTTGCCACTTTACTTTGCTTTAAATGTGATTTTTCAATACCAGTTAGTTCCTTTATAGAGAATATTCTTATACCATTTGAACCATACCACAAACCAATGAGTTAAGGTGTTTTCAGTCCCACTTGGCAGATGAAGAAAATGAGCATCAGGAATGTTAAGGCATTTGCCCAAGTTAGCACAGCTCTCAAAGTGGCATACGTGAGATGTAAAGAAAACTAGTTTTTTTTCTCTCTACTCACACTCAATGCAGAATACTTCTATTGCCAGAAGTGGTGGGAGTGGGGGTTCCCTACACACTAAGCAGTTCTCCAACAGACACTAACTGCATGTCCTCTAATTCAATTCCATTCTGACACTATCTACCAGAAGATAGTGGCAGATGCCACAGACTGAGGGCTCAGTCCCACAAGACTGCTTCCCATTTCAGATGTGAATTGCAAGTAGTAGGTTGTCCTCTATACTTGTGACTGGCTATAAATCAGGCTTCCCACTAACCCCTCCTTGGATTCTAGTAATTTGCTAGGATGACTGACAGAACTCAGGGAAACACTTGTGTTTACTGTTTATAATAATGGGTATTTTAAAGGCTATAGATGAACCACTAGATAAAGAGATGTATAGGACAAAGTATGGGGAAGGAAGTGGAGACACTTCTATCACTGTGGAAATTCCAGTGGTTTTAGGAGCTCTTTGACAGGAACTGGGGACAAAGGCCAAATATATTCCATGTTACACCATTTGACACGGTATGACAAGGGGACTTAGCATGGTCTTTAGAGTCTATTCTTCTTCTACCATACTCACTTCTGGGTGATGACCCTGGAGAATGGAATAGCACATTGAAAACCAAACATAGAGAAACTATTAAGTTTAAGGAGATCACCATTTAAATCCTGCATATAACTCTTCTCTTTTATTAGCCTCAAATTCACAATTTCTGTCTCTCTGACAGCTTATTCTAGTGTAGTACAAAAAAACAATGCATGTGAATCTCACTTGAAGCTTACTGGTATGGAAAGGATATGGTGATCAAATGTCCTACATTGGCTTGATACAAGATATGGTCACATGGAGACAAATATTTGCTTTCCCACAGCATACTTTAACACATTTTAAAGACCCAGTTTTCTAGAACTCATCTTCCAGCTATCCTGAAACAGTTCATGGAGAAGCAGTTTTTGGCCTCTTCTTCCTAAATTATTCCAACTGTCACCCTAATTTGCATTCTCTGCCTTGCACTGGCTGCAGAGTCTGGCCTGCAGTGTTTGTTCAGGTAGGATGGAGAACCAGACGTTGCAAGCTTTTCTCATGGGAATGGGGCTGTGATTCCGGGCCCCTGCTGATTCTGTACAATCCTGGTAGGCTGAAGCTGGCACATCCGAGCCACAATCATCAGATTGAAAGTAGATGCTCTCATGCAATCACTCTTCCGAGGTGAGGAGCTTGTTAAAATGCAGACTCTGAATCGGTTGTAGCTGTGGTAGGATCTTCATTTCCAACAAGCTCCCAGGAGATAGCAATGCTGCAGGTGAAGGACCCCATTTAGCATAGCAAGACCCTAGACTAACTCAACACAGCCCCCACCCAGTTCCATGCTCTCATTGTACATGTACTTCATAGCATATCACAGTGTGTCGTTACATGTTTGTGATACTATTTGAACAATATCTGTCCCCATTTTTTAAAACTGTAAAGTATTGAGATTGTATCCCATATTAGTCTGTTCTCACACTGCTATAAACAACTATCCGAGACTGGGTAATTTATAAAGAAAACAGGTTTAGTTGACTCAAATTTATGAATAGCTGGGGAGGACCTGGGAAAATTACAATCATGGTGGAAAGTGAAGGGGACACAAAGCATGTCTTACATGGCTGCAGGAGAGACAGAGGGAAAGTGCCACACTTGTCAACCATCAGGTCTTGTGAGAACTCACTCCCTATCAGGACAACAGCATGAGGGAAACCACCCCCATGATCCAATCACCTCCCACGAGGCCCCTCTCTCAACACCTGGGGATTACAATTCTAGATTAGATTTGGGTGGGGATCCAGAGCCAAACCATACCACATCCCTCAAGCCTAGTCAGGTAAACAGAGACCACACCAGATACTTTAACAGAAGGAATTTAATTTAGGAAACTAGATACAAAAGTGTTGGAGATACTGGGAGTCAAACAATCCAGAGTTGAGCAAGAACAAAAAGCTGCTACTGTTTCTAGGGCTGGAGGAACAAGGAAAGAAAGGACTCTTACACTGTCCCAAAGGCTGGGTTGCCTGTGGGAACTGGATTCATATCATGGGAGATGGAACACAGAGAAGATGTAGCCACTTCCCAAGGTTGGGGGTGTGGGACACAGTAAGAAATACCATTCCTCCTCCTCTTCTTCCTGCTCTATTATCTCCTTCTAGTATCCACTATTGCCCAAATCTACCAAGAAGCCCCTTGCCAACAGTACCCGGAAATAGAATTTGCAGAGAAAGATTAGGAAATGTATCTGCTTTCAAATAACAGTAAGAGCATGTCTACACTACTTACACTTAGAGCACTGTGCCTAGCATACAGTGGGCACATTCAGTAAATATTTGCCAAAAGACTGAACAACTAAAGGGGGAGTAAAGGCCAGATACCCTTCTCATACATGCACATATACACATACTATATAGACAGATGCTTATTAAAACCATGGCAATGGTCATCAGTGACCACTAACCTTGAAACTCTCAGCCTCTACATCATCCAAAGTTTACCATCATGCCCAGGCTCCAGCCAATTTGTATGAATGGTTATCCTGGAGCAGGGAATGTGGCAAGCAGCTACTACAGTTGAACAAATTTCTTCTTCAGTAGACTGTGGTTCAGGCTTGAGAGAACAGGGGCAGGTGAGCATAAAGAACTCTCAGGACAATTTGGTTTCACTATGGCATTTATCTACAGTCAGTGCAAGCCTGATGGTGGAACAAACAGAAATTTAATTTCCCCTAAAGATTTATCTTTTGTCAATACAGCATTCAACCAATCATTCCCTTATAGAACAAGCTCAACTATTATTGCTTACTACCTGGCTCTGAAGGATCAACACAGACTACAGAAATCACTCATAATAGCAGCCACCATTTACTCAAAACTCATTATGAACTCAGTGCCTCATCAAAAAACTTTCATGTTTTGTCTCATGTAGTCCTCACCACAACTCTGTGAGATTGGCACTATTAACACTTCCATCTTACAAGACAGGAAACGAAGCTCACCAACTAAGTTTTCCTGCTTGAGATCATGCAGCAGGTAAATAACAGAGCTGGACTCATACCCAGGCAAGGTGATTTCAAAGTCACTTTCCAACTCTGATACATCACGGAAGATTCCTATAATAAGGACAGGGATTCCCTCATGTGGACTTTGGTATATGACTTCCTTCTTCAGAGCACAGCACTGTGCTGACTACAAAGTGGAACAGATATTCCTCATATCCGCTTGTGTGTCCCTTTCTCAGTGTCTGATTATCACCTTGGCTTATTGTCTTAAGAAAGGACTTAGATGTTCAGTACCTCTTCATAATCTCAGAAAGTTTTCCAAGAGATCTGAATCAGAGTATAACAGCTCTTCTTAGATTTCTAGCAGCATTCTAAAGCATAGCTACACAAAACAGAGCAAAACAGATCTTTTGAGCAGTCCTTCCTCACTCCTTTGATGATGGAAAATGACTATGACACAATGCCATCAACTCTGACCCACCTGACCAACATCCACGAAGCTCAGCGATTTTCTCTGGCAGTCTGCTTAGCATTTGTCAGAGCAAGCTTTACGAGGAAGGACAGGCATTCTAGAAAAACTGTCCAATGAGATTTAGACTTCAAAAGGTGTACTGGGTGTTTGTCCTCTGTCAGCTCCTCTTTAAAGAGGACTGTGTCACCCAGCAAGGTATTCTAAAGCTCACCAGAGCCCAGGGAGGTGGGGCAGGGAGAGCCTTCTCTTTCATACAGAAAACGCACAGAGCAACCCACCCAGCCTCCTCACTTTTCCCCTTTCAGGGGCTGCCTCTAGGCCTTTCTTCCCCTTTGCTGAAAAGTTTTAGAAAAGTCATCAACATTAGTTCAAGAAAGCTTCCATTTTTCACGACTATGATTATAGTACAGGTTCACCATCCCTTATATGACATGCTTGGGACCAGAAGTTTTTCAGATTTTGAATTTTTTTCAAACTTTGGAATGTTTGCACATATATAACGGTATATCTTTGAAGATGGGGACCCAAGTCTAAAGATAAAATTCATTTGTTTCATATTCACCTAATGTATATAGCTTGAATATAATGTCATACAATATTCTTAATATTTTTTTTGCATAAAACAAAACTTGTATACATGAGGTCAGGTGTGGGATTTTTCTACTTGTGATATGCTGATGTTCAAAAATTTTCAAATTTCAGAGAATTCTGCATTTTAATTTTTCAGGTTAGGGATGCTCAACCTGTATTAAAATCCTTGACAGTATCTGTTAACCTGTATTTATCAATTACTAGTTGTTTCTTGAACACTGGTTAAAAAGAAAAAAGTAGAAAAGATGTGGTCCTGCCCTCAAGGAGCATACAATCTATTTGGGCAGTGTTTCAGTTCTACATTTTCATAATAATACTGAATAATAAATAATCACATGCAAAATAAATGCTTAGTGCTTGCGTATTTGGGGTTGTTAGGTGGATCTACTGGCCATGGTGGGGTTTGTCACATGTCTGGGGCTTGGCTGGCTATAGGCTGGTCCAGCATGGCCTTGGCTAGGTTGACCAGGGTGACTCAGCAATCCTCACATGTCTTTCATTATTCTTCTGGAACTAACAGACTAGTCTATGCATATCCCTCTCATGACAGCAGCAGGGTGCAAAAACACAGGCAAAATGCACAAGCACTTTTTTAAATAGGTCTGCAAACATCTTATTAGCCAAGGTAGGTCACATGCCCAAATCCAGATCAAGGGAAAAGAATAGACTCTGCCTGTCTAGTAAGAGGAACTGCAATGCCACATGGCAAAGAGAAAGGTCACAGAAAGGGATGAGAATTGGGAATAGAATCAATCTATAGCAGATGGCTAAGAGGGAAAATTCAGGAGGGAATCTAAGTAAGATTTTGATGCCGCAAAAGCAATAGCACTCAAAGATAAGTCCTCTCAGCAAGGCAGTTTACTTCTATAGAAGGGTGTCACATACAGATGGAACAATGGGAGCCACATGCTTGGACAAGGGGGGAAGGAGTACTTATGCCTGACAGGGTTATCCCTACTGCTGTGTCATCCCCTATTGGCCAAGCTTAGACCGCACAAGCTAGACTAATCCCGATTTGCTATTTTTAAAAGAGCAGGGGTCCGAGCTGGAGTGGCAGGGTGAGTGTTTTGGCAGACAGTTACAGGTCTGTCAGAGCAGGTAGCCAGGGGTGGGCAGGTGACCTGGATAAGTCAGGATGGAGCTAGGGGGTTGGAGAGCAGATGTGAACTACTGATTAGAACCAGTGAAGAAGATTGTTTACTGGAATTACAAGGAAGTTGAACTTTAAAATAGAGATTTAAAGAATAAGAGAGCTGAACATACTGACATAACAATTCTTTGAAGAGAAACTTAGGGTTCACTATAACAAATCTATGATCTTGGGCATAGCCTTCATGATCTGGCCAGTTCTGACCTACAGCTCAAGCTTCCTGGTCTCCTTTCCACCTATCTGTCTCCTTCCCACCTATATCACTCTTTTCCTCTAAGTGACCTAAGTGTTATCTTACTTCTTGCTTGGCTTGGACCCATTTCTCTCTGCCTGAAAGGCCCTTCCTTCCCTATCTCACCTGACATTTGCCCAATAAGCTCCTATTCATTCCTCAGGCCTCAACTTGGCCATCAGCTCCTCTGGAAAGTGTTTTCTAATCTCTAGAACCTGAGTTAGAGGCCCATCTGTATGCCCTCCAGCAGCCTGTTCCCACTCCATCGTGGGTATTGTCATTTTCAGTTTACCTGTCTCTAGCTTCCACTAGATTTCACATTAGGCTGTGTGTTCCAAGAGAGTAGGGACTGTAGCCCAGAGCCTCACACAGCCCGTTGTTCAGAGATCTAAATTCAGTAAGTGTTTGATGAAAGAAACTGCTTAGTGCCTTGGCACAGATGGAGTGGGGAGAAAAGGGCAGCAAAAAATGCATTCAAGAAGGGAAAGGGGCCAGGTGCAGTGACTCACGTCTGTAATCCCAGCACTTTGGGAGGCTGAGGCAGGTGGATCACTTGAGGTCAGAAGTTTGAGACCAGCCTAGCTAACTTGGTGAAACCCTATCTCTACTAAAAATACAAAAATTAGATGGGTGTGGTGATGGGCACCTGTAATCCCAGCTACTCGAGAGACTGAGGCAGAAGAATTGCTTGAACCTGGGAGGTGGAGGTTGCAGTGAGCCAAGATTATGCCACTACACTCCAGCCTGGGTGACAGAGCAAGACTCCATCTCAAAAAAAAAAAAAAAAAGAAGAAGAAGAAGGGATAGGGTGGTTTCTTCCTAAAGCATGAGTAGGAATGGTGCAGGTTAGAGAAGGCCCTGAAAACTAAAATGAACACATAGGCCCTGATGGAAATAAAGTACTACTCAAAGTTTGCAAGAAAAGACACGTCGGGTAGATCAGTTTTCAGCAGATACTTGGGAGTGGTGCTGTTCAAGGGAAATATAACGTGAGCCACAAATGGAGCCCACTTACAGGATTTCATATTTTCTGGAAGCCATATTTTAAAAAAATAAACAGGCAAAATTCATTTTAATAACACATTTTATTTATCCCAATGTTGTCCAAAAGATTATTATTTCAACATGTAATAAATATAAAAAATGAATGAGATATTTTGCATTTTTTATACTACATCCTTAAAATCCAATGTGTGTTTTTACACTTAAAGCACATCTCAGTTTGAACTACCCACATTTTCAGGGCTAAATACCCATAGTAGCTAGTGACTACCGTGTTGAATGGTGTAGCTCTGGGGCCAAGAAATAATCTGTGACTAATCCAGGATGATAATAGTAATGAAAATGATGACAGTATTGAGAATGGAGAGAAAGGCAAGTGCATGACATTCCACTGGCAGAATTAGTGTGTCAGCTTATCTGAGAGCCGGAGCACTGGTAATGTATATTTACACATTTAGCGTTCAGTCTGCATTGGAAAGGAGAATCGGTTCACATACAAGCTGTGATTCTGTTCACATTTCTGTTCTCAGAGATAACTATTTGTTAGTGAAATCTACCACCTTTATCAAAGCCATGAAAATAGTGAAAATACTTTCTGAGGCTGATTCCTAGTGTGGAATGTAAGATTTGCAAAAATTGAGCATACTTGGTAGAATTCAAACCCATTTTTATGTACTGTGGGTCACAATCAATTCAATTCAACAACCATTGAATGAGTTCCTACTAATTGGAAGCCTGAACTACTGAGCAATTATCCTTGGGAGAAAAGTAAGCAAAAGCATAATTTATTAATATACTTGTTATTCTCCCAGTTATATAATTAGCTAGCTGTTATAGACTTATTTGTGGTATGTCTATATGATATAAGCATGTGCAGATATATTTTATTAGACTTTATGTTAAACCACACTTAGAAATTATCTAAGTGTATTTCTAGCTTTAATTTCTTCATTTTGCAAGTAAAAAAACTGAAGAAAAATAAAGAACTTGCCTAAATGTAGTTGCTGGAAGATCTGATGAGAGAATCCTGGTTTCTTTCTCTTTCCAGGCAATGCTTCTTTTGGGGCATATTTTACATAATGCGCTGAGTTTTATAGAAAAAAATTAAGCATTCACACACATCAGGTTATTTTTAAAGATATTTCTATGGCTATGTGTGTATAATAAACAAAAAATATTAATTTATTAAACAATTTCCCATTTATGGGAATATTTTAAGTGTATATGTTTCTAATAAAATGGATTTCAAGCAAAGACCTCAAGGATCTTACCACTAAATTTGATTTGTCCCCAAACTGTATCTTCATATTAGCTGATAACTCTCTTACTCTTATGAGCATCTTTAACATATCTTTTTAAATGATCTGGATTGACTGTCTAGACTGTTTCAAATTCCCTGGATAATTTCTTAACTCCCTCTTTACTCTGACAGTGTGCATGTGACCCTGAGTTAAATAAGAGAGCTTTCTTTTTCTTCTAAGTGCTTCATATGCACTACATACATTACTTAATATTGAAGATTTTTGCTTTATAAGTATAAGGGAAATTTTCCTGTTGAGAAATATTAAATATCACTTATCTGAGGTTATCAGGTTATGTGACTGCACATTTCCAGCTCTTTCTTTTGGAAAATGAATCCATTGTCATTGAATTTTAAAGAAATTAATGCATTTTTAATCAAATCAATATACATTTACTATAACAAGCACACAATCCATTTTGAGTTGAACACTATGTTTTTTGAAAGTAACAAAATTACTGTAGGTCAAGAAACAAATATAGGAACTTAAATGTCTATATCTTTGTTACTAATAATAACGTGATTTCATCAGGAGCATCTTAGAAATCTCAAGGATTTGATAAAGTCAGGATCACCTTGTAATAAAAGGCAGATTTTGAGAAGATTCTCTTTTTCCTCTTGTTCTGCTTTTTCCATTTGACTAGGTAGACAACTAAGACTTCATAAATCAGTTTAAAGGGCATTAATTTCAGAATAAACTCATCTCATAAAAAAAATGAGGATCCTGGACGCTTAGACCCTTTGGATTCAACAGATAGTTTATAAATTGGACATGAATTTTCTTTTTCTTACAGAATTTAGATTCCTTAGAGGAAGGAGGAAGGTATATACCCCAAAGCATCTCACAACTTTCACTAATTACATGTAGGGCCACAGAATATCAGAAACTCTTGGAATTTTTCTAATCCAAGTTTTTCAATTGCAGATTCAGTGTGAAGCATAAACAAATCACATGTCCAGCTGTTAGCACCTCTTGAGGTAAACATCCACAAATTTGTTAATCAGCCTCTTAGAATTTCCTTGGTATCACTAAACTAATATTTGTTAAGCTGCAGCTAAGTACAATGAGTTAGCACTTTAAGCTTTAAGGCATTGGCCAGGGCTTTAACTTTCAGAGATTTGGTGAGCAAGTCTGTATTCACTGTTCCAGACCTTTCGTGACTTTATAGACTTCAATCACACCCCCGCCACCCTTCATCTTTCATATTAGCCCCTCCAAACTAAAGACATCTGAGGATTTGAAACATTTGGAAGCATTCCCTTTCATTTCCAGCCAAGACAAAAATAGAGGGTTCCATTGTGCTCTCAAGGAAAAAAAGTCTATGTTTTTGGTATCTGTGGCTGTCTCCAACCTTCTACAGGGTTACAAAGTATAACCCTATAGAAGGCATACCTATGGGAGCCACTTAGACCTAGAAGAGACCCAAATATAAATATTTACATCCACTTTCACCTTGAAAACACTACTCTTGCTAACAACAACCTTTCAGAAGTAGGATGCTGCCTCATTTCCTTCTTTAACATGTGTTGGGATAAACAGGTTGCCAGAGGAGGAAAGGTACACCGTTTCAAGATGTTCCTTCCACAAAATATTTCTTCTTTATCATCTTGCATACAGATATTGCTGATGTCTTTCATTTAAGATATTCCATGGGTATTTTTTTTTCAAGTAAGAATATTTCTCCTCGCATGAGTTGTAAAACACAACTGTCTCTGTGTTAATTTAGCCATTATCTAGTCTCATTGTGAAATGCTTTAATCAGATTGCTTTCCTGACTGATGCCCACATAAGAAGAACACTAAAAGAACTGTGAGTTCTGACTGGAAGAATAAAAATAGAAATGCCTGTCTGCTACCCTACAGCAGCCCAGGGCCTTAACGGTGAGGACCCTAGTTTGCTGCTTAGAGCCTTTAATCAGTTTTTTTTCTGAGAGTGTCTTTGTGTAACCCAACCTCCCTTCCTTTGTTGATTAAGATTATCCAGCAAATTATCACTCTATCTTCCATTATGCATGTGTGCACACAGTAGCCTTTGTCAGAAAATCAGGTGTGTTGGATAATGGTTCCGGGCCTTCCAACCCCTAGTTGTATGTTTCTAGATCAACCATACAGTCACTAGGGACAGAGTCACATCTCTGATATGAGGGGATTGGAGGCATCCTGGCAACAAATTCCACAATTCTATCACAGCATTCTGTCCACCTGATGTCCTTTACATCTTCTCCTAAATATTGAAACTTGGCATATGCTCAGCAGGTTCTGGAAGAAGTGGAGGATGGAGGTAGAGGATGTGTTGTTTTACCTTCCTTTGTTTCCTCTGCCACACACAATGTAGTGTTGTTGGGGATAACATGCATCTTTTGTATTCTTGGTGCAGATACTCCATAATATTAGCTGTGAGACTTGGGTGGTGTTTGCTTATTTTGTTTTGCAAACTGGATTACACACTGTCACTAAGAGTAAGGCATTTATCCATTCAACATGTATTGGGAAACTCATATGTGCCAGGATCTAGAAAAATAAACATGAACATTGATATATAAATTGGCGCCTGTGGTATTTCACGTGTAGAGGAGGAGCCACACAATTATTATAGCTAGCCAACTTTTAATGAGCACTCAGTATATGCCAGGCAGTGTTCCAAGCACTTTGTGTGGATTATCTCTTTGAATCCTCATACCAGCCCTCTCAGATTAGTACTAGTAGTGATGCCCTCATTTGTGAGAGGAAGAAACTGAGTATAAAGGAGTTAATTAACTTGTCTAAAGTCACACAGATGGTAATTGGTGGAGTCGGGATTGAACTTCAGCCTTTAGGTTTTATTTTATTTTATTTATTTGAGACAAGGTCTTGTTCTGTTGACCAGGTTGGAATGCAGTGGTTTCGTCATGGCTCGTTGCAGCCTGGACTTCCCAGGCTCAAGCCATCCTCCCACGGTACTATAAAGTACTGGGATTACAGGCATGAGCCACTGTGCCTGGCCAGCCTTTATGTTTTAACTTATACACTTGCCTTCGTTGCTGTATTATGTTTTTATAGTACTTGTAGTAAGAGTTGTATTGAAGGCATTGATAAGAAACTGTGGGACAAGAGGTAAGGAAACTCAAGACCTAGCTAAAGTTTCAAAAATTTGGGGAAAAATGTAGCTTGAACTTGTGAAGCCACTGATTTTTCTTCAGAGAAAAGTGGGGGAAGGAAAAGGATCCTTTCCTCAGTATTAACTTATCAAATTCATCTTAGTTAAATACTATTGATTATTCATAACATTCATATTAGAATTGAGAAAAAAATATTTCATTAAAGGAAAGAGGATTTGTAGAAACTCATCCACTTTGGAATTATTTATTCAGGTTATTTGTTTTAATTGAACACAAACTCTAAAACTATTAGGGCAAGTATCATGAGGATAAATTCTGAATAAGTACAGAGCTATGGAGCAAAGGATAAACTTAATGACTTCACACATAGTGTTTAATAAACCAGCAAAAGGTGTTTCTTTTTAGAGCTCTCTTAATTGTGCTTCAGTCAAAAAAAAATTTAAAGAAATGTGATTTTCTTCATTTTAAAAAATGAGCAAGGGAGGTGGTAAATGTTTTCTGAAAACACCAACCTGAGACTGTCAACACAAGTTTACCTTCGACATCCTGGTCCAGCTTCATCTGGCTTCTTTTGGTTATTTTCCCTAAGCAGAGATTCCATTCCAACCTCATATTCTTTCACTGTTATGTCATTTAATTCAAAATCAAAGATGAAGTTCACACTAGACAGTAAAAATGGTCTTGCTTATGAGATATAATTGTGAGGGTCAGAAGGGTAGAAGACTGAGAACCAGCACTTCCTTGAACATTATCAGCCTCCTGTGATGATACAAAGGCCAGCCATCTATGTAACCTCCAGGAGACGGTGAATTTCTACAGAGCTTTCCCACTGGAAGAAGGGTGGCAAGGAAGCCAGAATAAGCCACCCAACTTTTAGAGTCATGCCCATGCATGCTTATGGCAAAGAGCATTGACAAACTCTTTTCTCTACTACCACCTCTCATGCATCCCTACAAAACCTTAAGACAGAGTTATGAGCCATGCCTGATACTGAAAGCAATTCTCAGGTCCTTATGTACAATCTGTAGGCCCAAGGTCTAGACACTGGCTGCCTAGTCTTTAACCAACCACTAGCAAGTAAGAGCTTTTAGACTTACTCCTCTCACTTTCCTTTCCCCACCTAACCTGTTGGCCCTGTATATACCTCTACAAATCCTTCAAAGTGGGTTTTACTTACCTATCTTTTACCTACCTACCTCCCAGATAGTTGTCTGAAGATGATTCTCTGAGGATAATTGACTAGGAAAGTTCTGTGTCTTGAAACATCTCTAATAACTTCCCCATTTTTGTCTAGTTTTGTGCTTGCTCCAAAATGCATTTGAGATCTTTTACCAAACAGATTTTTTATATTAGCCTTCAAATCATTTTATTTTTAAATTTATTTAATTCTAGTTTAGTCAGAAAGCAGAGGTCTGAATAACACCATTACTTGACATCACTTTCCACTTCAAGATTTTATGATCTCATAAGAATTTGTAGTAAAAGTATTAGGGCCAACAAAGAAAAGCAACTATAAAAGTGAAACAGAATTGGTTTGTGAAACACAAAGAAGGAATTTTAAAATATCTGAATATGTTAAAACTAGGACTTTCTGGAATGCCTTTCTATGGTAGACTTTGGCGGTAAACTCATTATGCCTGTGAAGATAGAGGATTGACTTATTTCTTAAGCTTCTTCCTATGCTGAGACAATTTTATTTATACCTTAAATCAGTGTTTCTCAAAATGAACTCAGGGACAATGACTTCAGAATTACTTATGGCATTCCTAAATATGATGATTCCTGGGATCTACTCAGCATGTAAATTTTTATCAAGCCTCCTAGTTAATATTTATACACCCTAAAGTTTAACAATGACCCCTGAATTAAGAAAAGACCTCCAAACAGTATTGCCACATCTTGCTCACCAGGTGCAAATTAGACATCTAGGTAGAAACCTCAGCTCCTAAATACTGGCCTCTTCTGTTAATACCAAATTACAATGTTAAAGAACTCTGAAAAAGGAAATTGATCCCTTGATCTTTTAGTCTGCTGAAATTCTAAGTTGACTTTTTAAAATTTATCATAGAATTTTTAAACGCTAAAAAGCCTCAGAGATTGTTCTGACCCAACCCTCCTGCTTTACAGAAGAGGAGACTGAGGGCAGAAATACTGCAGCTTGCCCAAGGTCAGACAACTTGGAGAATCAACAGAAGGCTTAGAATGAACCTCTTGGCTCCTGTTCCAGTGCTCATTCTACGTTACAAGGTCAATTTCTACCTATATGGATCATTTATAAAATATATGCTTTTAACAACTGCTCTTTGATTTATTCATTTTAATGACTGCTTAAAATTTATTTTAAACCAAAAGATGAGCAAGTCACAAAATCAACCCCTTGGTATTACAACTTACATTTTTCCAAAATTTACCAAGGCTATCCTTTAGTTGCCAGCTTGGGTAGTAACAACAAGTATATTTTAGAAAGAAAGAATGATAGACAGACGACAGACAGATAGATAGATAATACACACATACATATTGTGGCTGGGATAATCCTCAGAGACATTTTTAGCAGAGCTGTTGAATATTCTAGAAACAGTGTTCCCTGTCACTCTGCTCTGACATTTACATATTCTTTTAATTAATATTTACTGAATGCTAACCATGGGGTAGTTATGATGCCATTCCAGTGTAGCTGCATTGTGTTCTATGGTCAGCACTTAAGATAAAAATCATAGAGTCAAAATTAGTCTTACAAAAAAAATCCATTAGGAAGACATATAATCCCATTTTCCCTTGTTCTGTCATTGACCATTAGACGAAATTGTTAGTTTGCTTTGAGTGGCCATGTTGTTTGAAAATTGTCTTATTTAACATTTGAATCACCCATGTTACACACAGATACTCTGTGTGAGAGACACGTAAGAACTGAAACCATACTACGAGGTATTCTGCGTTCATAGCTTTCATCTCAGGCTCATTCATTAGGTAGAATGGCAAACGGAATCACTCACCGCATTTAAATTATTTTTTTCCCTTTCTTTTTCCCCAAGGAGATAGAGTTGAATCCAAGCCATTTAAATTTGGGTATGTTGGGATCTCTCAACATTTGTCATAATATGCCCTCATTTTGCTGCTTAACATAGATGCTATTTTCTTAAATTGGCCACCCTAGTTCATTTTGTATGGCTATAACAGAATACCTGAGACTGAATAATTTATAAAGAAAAAACGTTTGTTTAGCTCACAGTTCTGAAGGCTGGATGTTCAAGATTGGGTGGCCACATCTGGTGGAGTCTGGTAAGGGCCCCATGCTGAATCAAAACATGACAAAGAAACGAAGATGAGCAATTCAACATATTCATGTACGCAAAAAAGGGAAAAACATGATAGGCAACCACCCTTTACCACCACCACCTCTGGAGGAAACTAATCTATTCCCAAAGGAACTTATCCGTCCCCACAAGAACCAATGTAGTCCCACAATAAAGACATTAATTCATATTAGTGACCATATCACTTCATAAAGGCTCCACTTTCTAACACCAATATGTTGGCAATTAAATTTCAACATGAATTTTGGTGGGACAAACCATATCCAGACCATAGCATTGGCTTCCTTCACCCACTGCAGAGAAAAATGTAAGAGACTTTTTGTCAAGAAGGAGTGCCTCAGTTTCAAACTCTCTATTACTAGTATATTAAATTTATTATTCAATCATGTGCCCAGTGTTTTTCCATCTTCCTGTCCTTGGCCCTCATGTGTCCTCTGGCCTGAAGACTGCTCACCCTTTCCATAGTGATATCTAGGCAATAGGCCAATGATGGAGTCCGGCTTCCTTTGATTCTCACAGTTCTTGCCTCGTACCATGGCCCCATTCTCCATGTAAGCCCACAATCCTGGAACAACTCCAACTAACATATCTGGATCAACAATAAAGTTTGGTTACACTTCTTTCTATCAAATTGCCTAAGCTCTTAGGACAGGGTGATAAATTGTGTATAAATTGTTTCCAGAAACCATTCTATTCACAGCCCATTTATCAATCCTATGGAACAAGGGATACCATGTGGCACTGAATTATGGGGATTCTTGTTCATTAAAAGTAGGATTGACAGCAACAGCTTATTTCACAGGATCCTCAAACTGGAGGTCATTAAAGCCAATATCTTCTTGACTGGCCCTGAACTGATCAGTACTGAAAGATAAAACACTCCACATTCCCCATCTCCAATCTCATGGGCCACTCAACCCAAATCCAGGATTTTATTGTCAAGCATCACACTACATATAGCAGCATAATAAACCCCTAACCAGATCAAGCTCACCTAAGACATAGCATAGCAGTGTTGGCACCAGTAATTTCTAGGCTAGTTACCACAAACAATGGAAAGCTAACATTTCTCCAACTTTAGAAAATCTGCAGACATCATGCCACCAGGAGAAATAGTAATGGAACAGCTGGCAAGCACTGGAAATTGGGACTCAGTTGTGTTTTATTTTGCTTTTATTTCCCAGTTCTCATTATGTTTCTTGCCTCCCTCTTTTACAATAAATGTATCTTAATGAAAGACTTTAAGAAAAAAAGTTACTAGAAACATGTAAAGAAATATACTTTAATACACAAGTGGTAATTAAAATGTTAGCATGTCCTAAGGGCAGAAAATGGATACCTCTGTTAGGAATTTCAAAGCTAATTAAATACAGCAATATAAACACACCATTAAATTGTATTGTAACCAACAAACAGATATGTGAGTTATTGAGCCATGTATAAACTTGGGGGCCTGACTGCTGAAAAGGGCAAAAAGCAAACCAAAGAAAAAGGCCCAAATTAATTGTACACATATAGGATCCAGGAGAGTAAAACATTTGAAAATGGAACACCTGATATATTGAAGCATAGAAGAGAATCAACATAGAAAAGTAGAGAAAGGGAACAGAAAAGAATCAACATAGAAAAGTTCAGAATTGGTCTGATAAATGTATACCTTGTGGTTTAGATTTCGGCATTGATACAAACTTGATTCTGAAGACAGAATATGTTTCTAGAAGCACAGCTGTGGAAACAACATATTCTGTTTTGAATATAATAGACAGCACTGTCTATGCATCCTTCTTAAAATTCTACTGTGGGCTTCCAGTTCTGGCCCTGACGGAGTACTGAGGACCAGATTTACCCTCCCACCTTAAATAACTTTAAATAATAAACTAAACCTATGAAAACAGTTTTTAGACATTGGACAACTGTGCAGGGGTGCGGGACAGTGATCCCTGAGGGAAGGTAAATAAACTGGGTGAATTCTACTTTGATTTCTTCCTCTTATTGCCTGGAAAGACTTCCAATACTACACCAAATGAAGGAAACCCAAAAAGAACCTGGTTTTCACCCTGAGTTGAAGAGGTAGAGTCTAATGTTCAGAGAGGGAGACCATGACTGAATTCACAGCAGGCAGGACCAGAGAGGAGAGAGCTACACAGACAGTTGAGTACCCTTGAGGTCTCTGTGGGTTCCTCTGTGTCTTCTGCTGAGCACTGACCAGCATGCTTGTGTAGGAAACTGCTCAGAGCAGATAAAAACCACTGAGAAGGAACAATCCACAGTGCCTACACAGCCCTGGAAAGAGTTCATGCTTCCCTCCAGCAGAGTGGAAAAACTCACAATACACAGGGCATCAGGTAGAGTGCTTATCTACCTAGTGCCTCAGTAGTGGGGGAAAATGTTCCCTAAATTAGAAGTTACTCTGGAACCAGCTGAAAAAGTTTAAAAACATGCCTACAGGTTCACACTGTCTGTGAGTAACTTAAATGTGTCTAGAACAAAGCTCAAGAATATTTTAAAGAATACAAAAATATCTAGCACCCTAGAAGATAAACTTCACAGTAGATGGCATCCATTAAAAAATTACCAAGCATGAGCAAAGCATAATGGGAGAAAAACCAATTAATAGAAACTGACTCAGAGATGATACAGATGATAGGACAAATGGACAAAGACATTACAACAACTACTCTAACTATATTGCATATGTGCAAGAAGGCAGAGCAGGGCTTCTCAAACCTGGCACTATAGACATTTTGGATCAGATAATTCGTTGTTGTGGAGGCTGTCCTACGCATTATGGGATGCTCAGGAACACCCTGACCTCTACACAGGAGGTTCCAGTAGCATCCCAGTCCTGCTGAAACAACCAAAAATTATCTCCAGACACTGCCAAATGTCTGCCATGGGGCAAAATTACCACTGACTGAGAATCATTAAGGTAGAGAAAAGCATAAATGAGCTAGGAGACATGGATAATACAAAATAAACCCAATTTGAAATTCTATAAATGAAAAATACAATATCTGAGGTAAAAAAGAGAAAACACACTGCAAAAATGAACAGGTTAGATACTGCAGAAGAAAAATTAGTGAACCTGGATATATAGCAATAAAAACTTTCCAAAATGAAACAGAGTCTGCCATGTAGTATAGTTACTTATTACAATAAATGGAGTTAGGAATATTAGTTACAGGGCTATCACAGCAACCCAAGCTAAGGAAAGAGGATGGTAGGGTGAGAGTGACAGTAGTGATGGTGGTACTACTAGTATGTCAGTAAAAGGACGAGCTAATACTGAGTTTCTGTGCCACACATTTTACTAAGCATTTAAAATACGTTTTTCTTCAATATTCATAACAATTCTGCAAAGTAAATTTTACCATCTCCTTTTAAAAATAAGAAAGTGGAATTTCAGACAGTTTAAATTAAAAAATAAAGGTCACAAGATCACACAGCTACTCGTAGCAGAGGAAGACTTTGAATCCAAATCTGTTGTTCTCAAGAACCTGTGCTGTTAACCACAGGGTTTCCTGCTACAAATTGATTGGTTGAAAGGAAATAATTGAGAGACATTTTGAAGATGAATTAAAGTAGAATTTGATGACTGACTTGAATGTGGAGGAAAGAAAATACTGCAAATGGAAAGTATATTGTCCAAAAAATGGCAAAAGGGTCAAAAATATAAATAAAGTGGAACACATGTACAGCCCATAAAACTTTAGTGTTGAAAGGAATATAAAAAATAATTTCTTCCAGAAACGTTTGTGCAACAGGCACACACACACACACACACACATATACTTTTAAACCGTAAAATAAACACAGGTCTAGAGAATCTGCTTTCCTTCCTTACATTTGTTGAGTGCTTTAAATGATTTGTTTAGTAGCCCCCACTAGAGATCATGCCAAGACTGAAGCTCTAATTGTTGTGCCCTTGCTACTTTAATACGCTGCTTCTCCTGAATAAATATGTAAATGTTCCTACCCCATGCCTAGTACATGGCAGATTCTTAATAAATATTAGATGTTTCTATTGACAACCAATTAAGCTGTTCAAAATGACTTATGCATATAGACACAGCATTATTGCATAGGCCAGACCCACTCTAAAATTGGCTCAGCCTTTTCTTCATGGAATAATCTTATTTACTATCAAATGATGTAGCCAAGTCACAGTGACTGGGGGAAAGAACAGATGTTCTTAGGATTATTTTCCCTATATAGTATGTTCTTGAAACCTTCTCATGCTACAGTGCCTAACACCCTAGCAGAATGGGAATAGAATAAACATTTTCACATAAACATTGCCCATGTTTACAATCATTTTCACAGGAGGGATGAGCTGATGAGGGCAGCCAGTCTGAATGTGCAATTACATGAGCATGACAGAAGCCAGGTAAGCCATTTTCCACAGGGCTCTGTAATGTTCAGACTCCGTGTCAGCCCTACACCAAAAGGCTGGCCTTAATCGCTTTATCCCCACATTCTGCTCACACAATTGGTGTGCCCAGTTAGAGATGGTTTTCTCTGCATGAGATTGCTGTCCTGAGCAACATGTGACATGGTTTGTCTTTAAAGAGCCTCTCCGTTGCCCTTGGCACCAACATTTTCTAATGTTTATGTTTTTAAGATGAGAGCGTTGGTGATAAAGCTCTCGGTCACACGGAGGTGCCTTTTTGCTCTAGCGGTTCACAAGATCTTCAGTTTTATTTAATGGCTTAACTGCTTCATAATTGCTCATATTCAGCTGCTCCTAAGCCTGAATGATCTCAGCTTTTAATATGCCTTGTCTAATTTTTAGGTACATCAATCTATACAAGTAGCTCATCACTACTCTGAAATGCTAATGGTTGTCACATATTTCAATTGCCTCTATAAGACCTTGTTCCTGCGTTCATAAATCTTGTTAACATTTTAGGACCTTTATTTTCTTGTCTAATGATTTAAAGACATATATACACACACATATAAAAGGCCTAATCTTCTCCAAGGTTGGAATTCTTGAAAAATATGAAATTAAAAAGATAAGAAACCTATTTTTTCACTAATGCTATATAAAACAATTTGTAATTATTTGTAGCAATTTAACCTTATCTAATTTTTATGATTATTTTTATGTTTTTCCTCACATCTCCTTTTTATATAAATACCTTGGGTTAAGCAAGGAGAGTAACTGGGGGGGTAGGGGGAGGTCGTCTAGGGATTGGGTGGCCTCTGGCCACCCTGAGATATGTGGTGTGAGCTGGGACCTAGAAACTGGGAAAGATCAGCAGCAGTGAAAACTGGTTCAATACTCTCACATCCTGTAGTGTAACAGCAAACTAGTCGGTCAACAATTTAATGAAATAGGCCACTCAATGACAGTGGCCTATTTTATTAAAATGCTAATTTTTGTTGTTGTTGTTAAAGAAAGGGTCTCACTGTGTCACCCAGGCTAGAGTACAGTGGCTTGACCTCAGCTCACTGCAACCTCTACCTCCTGTACTCAAGTTACCCCCCCAAGTAGTTGGGATTACAGGCACATGTCACCAAGCCCAGCTAATTTTTGCTTTGTTGTTGTTGTTATTGTTGAGATGGGGTTTTACCATGTTGCACAGGCTGGTCTTGAACTTCTGAGTTCAGATGATCTGCCCACCTCAGCCTCCCAAAGTGCTGAGATTACAGGTGTGAGTCACCAGCCCCAGGCAAAATAATAATTTCTACAGTGAGGTTAAGTGATGACATCATCAGAAGGGAATGGAAAAAAAAATAAGAAAGTTTTCAGAGCTACCCTATAAGAGGGCAAACTAGACATCAAGTCCCAGTTGAGATTCACAAAGATCCTCTGAGGTGATGATACCATATCTCTATATTGATATAAGTATATGCTGATACATTAATCTCTCCAACTACACTGAGAACTCCTCTAAGACAGAAACAATTTCTCAAATGTTATTTCTATATCATTGTTATTGCTCACTGTATATGACTCCCACTAAAAAGTAAGCTCTAAAAGTTCAGAGATCCTGTTGTCCTAGTTCGTAACTGTACACTCATCATCTGGAATAAAGGACACAATAGGCACTCAATGTGCTAAATAAAGGGTACCAATCTGGTATCAATGTGAATATAAATTGATCACCAGTAAGTCTGTATGGCCCATGGATCAAAAGAGAAGCAAAACTAATTTACATTGTGTTTATTTTTAAAACCAATAAAGTAACCCTAAAATGATTCCTACAATAGTCCTATATTCCTTAGGCTGCAAGTGCCGGACATGACAGACCCGACCAGCATGCTATGCCAGCCCCTCTTCCAATGCCATGACCCCGGAGGCCCAGACCCAGGAAGAAAGCAAAAAAATGGCTACAGGAGTCTTCTAGCAAGAGCTGGTGCTCATACAGGGCACTTTCAGAACACTATTATTGGGTTTAGGGAGGCTGACCATCTGGCTTCCAGCTCCCAGCTCTCCTCCTCCTTATACGCTATTCTAAGCAGAAAATGTAGTGCTTTCTCTGTCTTTTCAGGATCCTAATAGCATACAGCACCATAGATTCAATTCCTACATGTAAATACCCACTTTCCTTAAACCCAGTGTCATCACCTTCAAGGGCATAATCATTCACCAGACTAAGTGTTTCAGGTGTATCTGTCAGAATTCACCACTATCCAAACACTATGAGATCACTACAGATCATGGTGTTCCCCATGATCTGGAAAATATGGTACTGAACAGAATTCTCAACTACATTGACTGGACCTTCCATGAATGTTCCAAGAAAAGAATTGTTCAGTCTTACTCCCTAAGTACTTATTACCCTTAATAACACTTGTTATGACTGAGGCCTTTAGCAAAAAGAATGTTAGCTTAAAATTATACGTTGTTAGCTATAATTCACCTGCTGGGGAATATGTTTCCTAAGTAATAAATACATTTTATTCATGGAAAACTAGGTCAGAATTTAAAGACATTCCCTCTCCAGCTACCTTTCTCTTCTTTCCTTAATTTGTGCTACTTTCCAAAAGCTTCAAGTGTTCCCAGGAATGATTACAGCAGGTGGGGTAGGGTTTGTCTTACAAGGCCATCCCTAGGAAAGATGGCTGGATTGGCCAGTTGGCCTCTTGTGTTCTGGTCTCCCTTTCTGCAACATGTTACCTTTGGCATCCCCATACTGTCCACTTTCATGAATGTCACATGGTGTCACGATTGGATAAATGCACTCACACTAAAACATCAGAGGCATTGGAAACTTAGTAAGTCACCCCACACAGGGGTATTTGTGTCTCAATAGAAGGAGTGAGAAGGAAACGGCAATATTTAAAATGAGATAAATTCCTAATAGTGGAATTTCAATAATGAAGTATCTACAACTATCCTTCCCATCAACCAATAAAAGCCAACTATGTGCAGATCTTAGAAGGCATTCACTTTGTTATTCACTGATTCAGTCAGTCACCAAATATCATTTAAGGGTTTATTATATGTCAGTCACTTAACCAAGTACTAAAGATGTATGGTAGACCTAGACCTTGACCTCACAGAACTTATAATACACAATTCTCTTAGTCTTGGTTCAAAAAAATTTTAAAAAAAACATGAACACTGATTTTACATTTGAGCCAAGGTATTCAAATACTTTTCACTTATTAGAGGCCTCCAAATTCCCAAAACTTTTAACACTAATTTTAGCTAAAAAGCATTACCTAGCTCTGATTTCTGTTGTCTTTCATTTATCTTCAGCCTCTGTGGAAGAAAAGGTAATCTACCACAAGTGTTCCAAAGCTGTTCTCAGAATGCCTTCAGGGTCCATTTCAAACTCACAAACTGGGAGGCCCCTTAAAGAGTTTTTATGTAAAATGATCCTCAAAGTAGAGATAGTAGCTTTCTTCAAACAGAAAAGCTGCTCAGCACTTTAGGAAGCAATACCCCTCTTTTCCAGAAGTCTATCACAGAGAAATAAGTAACAGACCAGCAATCCCAGAGCTTGAGAGAATTCAGGCAACAGGAAGAGTCCAGAAGAGGCTACCTGTACCAGTAAGCACCAGGACAATTGTACCATTTATATCCAGGCTGTGTTGTGATTGTCAGTGCCCATGACTTATTCCTAATATATGCCCTTTTAATCACTTAAAAAATTGTTATATAGGTTCTTTCCATTTATACTCAACTCTCTATTTTCCTATTTTGTTTAGACTTGTCAGTTCAAATATGGATAGTGTGTCTTGATCCCTCCTGCAGAACTGTGGAACAAAAGACGATTTTGCCACTGAAACCCAAAGTTTGCAATCAAAAGATGAGAATGTATATTAAAGAAAGCATTAACAGGCGGGAGACTCATTCCTACATAATCTGGAGGTTCCAGGTGAAATTTTCAGTGGCTACACAGGGGCATTGTGGATGACAGCTGTGGTCAAAAGTGCATTGAACTAAAGTTGTAGTCAGAGTGAAGCAAAGGTATGTTATGGTAGAACAAACAACGTTGGTAAATGTGGGCATGGCTAACTTAAATTAGTAGAGTGAATAGAAAGTTAAATATTTCTGGAGACAATTTTGTAGAACTTCTCTATTAGACTTTGAAGACTAGGACTTAGAGAAACTTTTAAAAAGGGTTTGATCCATATACAGGGAAAAGGAGCTACATAAAGGAAAAGGAAGTACTGAACTGGTCCTATATGAAGCAGGGGCAATATCTTCTTCAGTGATTTTTGCATGTAGAGCCATGCTTCAGTTCCTTTAAAATGATTAAATGTAATAACTGGAGCATCCAAACAATATTACATATCTTTAGGAGGCTGTAAACAGGTAATTTTTAGTACATTTGGGAGATAAGTTTAAACAGGTATACAAATCTTAATGATGGCTAAAAAAAAAATCAATATTTCAAACCAAAACAAAAAACCTGCAGATAATAATGATCAAGATTTTACATTTCTCTTTTGGATTTAAGCCAAAGACAACTACATCTAAATTTGACCTACAACTTTGGTCTTCTCATATCTATTTTTAGTGGGCATCATCCATCTTCTCTCTCAAGCTTTTATGATTAAAGCATAAAATCCTCTCTTACTATATTACCCCCAACTTCTTTCTTGCAAGGAGACAGACAAGACATATTCAATATCTGAAAGAAATTCCTTACTGCCGCAGCCACTGCAGACACACACATCTTGTTCTTTCCACATAATCACTCTTCCCAGCCATGCAGAGGTGCTGGCACTTGGGAACGGTACCCTCACACTGTCCTGACTACACGTGTCCTCAGGAATCACAATCTGAGGAAAGGGTCAAATAATTCATTTTTTCAAATTAAAGCTATGGATTCATAATCCTTGCACACGAATTTTTCCCATCTCTGTGATTTAGGACATTCTACTCTGTCCCCTCTATCAAACCAAATTCAACCTGCACTTCAAGGTTTCATTCAAGCTCCACCTCATCCGCACACATTCCCTGATCCATCTAAACACCTTCTCCACTGAGCCACATGACCCCCACAAAAAGGACAACGCTATAGAATTTGGGGCTATCCCAACCAAGATAAACCCTTCTCAGCCACTGACTATGTGGGGTTGAATAGAGTCCATCCCAAGATGCATATCCATCTGGAACTCAGAATGTGACCTTACTTGGAAATAGGGTTTGCAGATATAATTAGTTAAGACGAGATCACACTGGCTTAGGACGGGCCCTATTCCCATGACTGCTATCCTTAATAAGAGGACAGACATGGATGCACAGAGGGAAAAGATTCATGAGAAGGTAGAGACGGTTATGCTGTCCCCAAGCAAGGGACATCAAGGAGTGCCAGCAACCATCAGAAGCCAGAAAAGGCAAGAAAGCTTTCTTCCCTAGAGCCTTTGGAGAGAGCATGGCTCTGCTCATACCTGCGTTTCAGACTTACAGCCTCCAGGATTTGAGAGATTTCTGTTGTTTTCAGCCACCATACTTGTGGTGATCAGTTTCAGCAGCTCTAGGAAAGTATTAAAATAGTTCATGTCTTACATTAGTATTTCTTCAGATTTCACAGAGTTGTGAGTTCATGGGCTAGTAATCAATAATCAACACTTGTTGACTAACAGGAAAATGGTCATGAGAATCCGGGCAGTTGGCCTGTGCTGCCAAAAATGAGAGCTAGTCTTTAGGTGAAGACAATGGACCATTTTCAAGATACATGTGAAGCATAAGAACCCTGTTAGTGATTTTCCAGTGCCAAAGATACATTCAAGTCCAAGAAGTAAGCAAGAGCAGAAGTTTTATGGATTTATTATTTGTTGTTTATTTGCTATTAGTAACAAAATATATTTTCTATTCCAAAGCATCTTCTCTCACCTACATGTTGCTTACCTACTCTTCTCTTGAATGAGAGCTGGTAGAATGGAATTATAAGCAGGGGCAAAATTTCACCTTAAGAATAATTTTTCTCTGAGCCTTTGATATGCTAATTTGATCATTAACTTCAATGACCCTATATAGTTTTCAAATTTTTCATATTTATTATGGATTACTTGAGTTGCATGGATTTTGAACTGCATATTTTGAGAAACCAACCTAATTAATTATTCTTGCCTGTTTTAAAATATTTTTTAATTGACACAAAAAAATTGTACATATTTACGAGGTACATAGTGATGTCTCAATACACATAATGTATAATGATTAGATTAGGATAATTAGCATTCCATCATCTCAAACATTTATCATTTCTTTGTGTGGGAACATTCAACATCCTCCTTCTAACTATTTGAAACTAAATATTGTTAACCATTGTCATCCTACAGTGCCATAGAACAATGTAACTTATTACTTCTATCTTGCTGAGATTCTCTGGACTGAAAGTCATGGAAATAATAATTCAGAGTGGCTTAAGCCATAAGAAAATTATTTTCTCCTATGAGAATTGTATTAGGCGTCTCCAAGGTAGTTAATTCAGCCAGTCAGTGATGTCATCAAGCCTTACGGACTTCGTCTTTGTCTTTCTCAGTGTGTTGTGTGCCTCTCCTCATGATTGCAACAGCATCAGTCATCACAACCATCTACCCCAATGTCTACCAGAAAAAGATTATTTTCCCCCACATATTTCTTTAGTCAGAGAGGCAGCCCTTTTCCAAAAGCCTCCTGTCCAATTCTCCTTACACCTCACTGGCCAAAATTATGTCACACTTCCATGTTTATCCCAACCATTAGCAAGGGGAATTGGACCACCATGATTGGCTTAGATCACTTACAAATCATGATTTATTCATTAGGAACTAGGAAAGTAGCCTCCTAGAATGAATAAGTCATACTCCCATGATAGAGTGGAAGAAAAAAACACAATAAAACTGTGGTTGGTTTGTGTATCAGACACAGTTGGCTGGCCCCTCAGCAGTCATCCACTCCTTCTTGCATACCAATAGAACCATGATTTTGTGCAGAATAGCAATGTGCTCAGCCCCCATGTGTTTGGATCATGTTTAGCTAAGCCATTTATAGCAATCCCATTCATTTTTTCCAGATATTTGCTTTGCTAGACTTTTGTATTGTGGGTGGCCATAGGACACAGTTCTAGTCAATCAGATATGAGTGATAGTCCTCTGGGTCTTCTAATAATATATCTCTGTATCTGTACCTATTTCTATCTATCAGTCTATCTACACACACAGAAGGTGACACAGAGACAGAGAGAGAGACAGAGAAAGAGAGAATTAGCTTAATTAGTATCAGACACTTTCTCTCTCACCTACCGCCTCCTCTTCTCCCTCCTTTCTGCCTTTGAATATGGCCATAATGCCAAGAGCTTTGACAGCCACCTTGTAGTCCTGAGGTAACCAACACAAGAATTAATTGCCAGCACACTGAGAATGAGCATTAGACAAAAAGAGCCTGGTTCATGGATGTCATCACTAAGCCACAGAATACTCTTTATATAACACCTCAGGCAGAACATCTACAGAATACAGAAAGCATGACTCTGGAACCCCCAAATCCAAGAGTGGAGATACTGCCACAGCTGAATAATCCACTGTCTCCCATCCCATCAAGAAAAAAATAAAAGAAATATTGGTTGGAGGAAAGTTAAAGAAAATCAGAAAAGCACTCAGAAGGCAAGTTTGCCTGGAGTTTTGACTCATCCTACACCACTTGGAGATGCATCAGATAGGTGCTCAGAGGTTCCTTTGTATTCCTCGTGTTGTGGGAAAGGATGTACACAGTGTTTCTGTGCTGCAAAGCAGGATGTTGGAGCCTCAAGAACATCAGGGATTGGGAAAGGAGGCAAGTATTTCCCTTCAGGGATTCTCATTATAATCATTTTAACAAGATTTTGACTGTACAAAACCATGAGGTGGAAAGAAATGACCCATTCATTATTGGCACTGGTTCTGAACACTAGGATAGTCCTGGCAATAAAACACTCTCTTGGGTACCTCACTGCACTCCTTCCCCAAATCCCCTCACAGTCTCCTACTGATTTGCAACAACAGTTTTCTAAAGTGCAGGCAAAGCACTGGACTTTGAAAGCATGCTTAGAAAAAAGGAAGTGAAAGCATCACTAATGAAATAAGATGAGCTGGCAAAGTAAGCACACACTGGAGGCTGAACCAGTGGCAAAGAGGAAGTTGAGAGGGGTGTGGAATCATCCTGCTCACTTTCCTCAAATTATTATCATGCCTTTAGTCTTACCAATAGTACAAGAACAATATCGTATGCCTTCATCATGCATCTTCATAATGTATCATGTAAGTTTAAAACACTCTCTTTTATTTGTGAATTATATTAGTCTAAGAAGTGTATGTATGATTCATACTTCTGAAATTTTAAAATCTGAGTTCAGGTCAAGTGAAGGAGGACAAAGAGCAAGACTATGGAATGGAGGATCATGAAAGAAAAAGAAATACACTTTTTTTTTTTTTCCTTGAGACAGAGTTACACTCTGTCACCCAGGCTGGAGTGCAATGGTGCGATCTTGGCTCACTGCAAACTCCGCCTCCCAGGTTCAAGTGATTCTTCTGCCTAAGCCCCCTGAGTAGCTGGGATTATAGGCGTGTACCACCGCGCCCAGCTAATTTTTGAATTTTTAGTAGAAATGGGGTTTCAACATCTTGGCCAGGCTGGTCTGAAACTCCTGACCTCATGATCCACCCACCTCGGCCTCCCAAAGCGCTGGGAGGGGTCTCCACACAAGTTTCTTCATTTTACACCCTTCCATATTCAGGCAAAGAACAGAGAAATTAGTTTTGTGCCAGGATAAGAATCTGTATTTCTACATGTTTTTCTCCAGTGCTTTTCTCTATGTACTCATATTTTAATTTAAATGCAAATTTGTCAGACTGAAGGGTGGGAGAATTTTAATCACAAATTATTTGCCTGATAGCATATTAAGAATACACCGTAAAAGATATACATGCCTTGAAATACACAAAAGCATTGCCTTTCATACCTTCGAGCTTTTTGATTGGTATCATCAGTGATATTGATTAGGCTCGTAATAGATGATGGACTAATAAATGCTTTAAAAGGCTTTGCAAGCATGACCGTGTCATCCATCATTGGGCTTTCCAACCAAGGTATTATCAGGACTGACAAATATCCAGCCAAATATGCTATCCAAAATCACTGAAGGTCTTGTGGGTCAAGATCAATTCCCCTGCATCCTTAAGGAGTGGTAGAAGCAGAGGGAGTTGGGGAGGAATGTCCCATGGTTGCTCTGAGGCTTCAGACACTTCCTCTGGCTCCGCCTTCTGGAGCTCCCTTCCCAGCCTTCTGGTTCTTGCTGGTTTGCAACTTGCATCCTCTCACAGCCATGTCATTGATTTCCATCTCTACAGTTCCCATAGATGGAAACTTCAGTTTGGACTGAACAGTGGACTCTCATCTGCTCAGACTTCTGGAGGTCCCATGGCTCTGTTTTTTCACAGTCAGTGAGACGATCTCACCTACTCCATGTCCTGCAACTCCCCAAGTCCTGCTAGCTCAGGTCAAGCCCTTTGAACCCATTTGGGGATCAAGTACCTACATTTTGATCCTTCTACAATCTGTATTTCTACATTTTTTTTAAGCAAAAATGAGTTTTGTCAGTTTTGCTTTGAAAGGTGAGCAAAAGGAAACAAATGGAGAATGAGCATGAATTTGGGTGGAATATATGCCCAAAACACCTAATTTGGAAAATGTCTATGTCATATCTGGAAATAGCACTGTAGTAGGAGTTAGAAGACCTCTAAATAACTGTGTGACCCTGATTAAAATAGCTCAGTTTTCTAAAGTCGATAATCAAAAGATTTGGACTATTCAATCCGTGTGGTTCCTTCCAGATCTAAGATTCCAGTTTTGATGAGGTGAATGGATCATAAAGGTTGAGTATATAAACTTTCTAGTAATAAATGTTCAGTTAAAAGCACAAGTGGACTGCGGAAGCCTAGGAAGAGTCATCAAGCAGCAAAAATTAAGATAGCCAAATTCTCCTCTGTTCCCCCATCCCTCTCCAAGAGAAAACAACAGAGATGTTCTAGGAATGCTCCTAGCAACCAAGGAGAAACCAAAGGTATTTATTTATAGGATCCCCAAAACCTAGCCATTTCCCCAGATCAGTGAATGTTAAATCATGATTAGGAAGGTAGATGTGTAGTGTTGTAATCTGATTCTTTTCAAGTTCCAGAGGTGGTTAATTTTATGTGTCACCTTGACTGTGCCAAGGGATACCCAGATGGGTATTTATTATTTACCCAGATAGGCATGGTAAAATATTATTTCTGGATGTGTCTGTGAGAGTGTTTCCAGAATAAATTAGCATTTGAATCAGTAGCCTGAATGAAGAAAATGACCCTTACTCAATATGGGCAAGCATTATCCAGTTCACTGAGGGCCCAAACAGACTAACCAAAACAAAACAAAAAAAGGAAACAGAGGAAGGGTGAATTCACTCTGTTTCAGCTGGGACATTCATCTTCTCCTGCCCTTAGACACTAGCCCTCCTGGTTCCTGGACCTTCAAATTCAGACTGAATTATACCGCTTGCTTTCATGACTCTCCAGCCTGCAGGCAGCAGATCATGGGACTTCTTGACTTCCATAACTGCTTGCGCTAATTCCTATAATGAATCCCCTCATATAAATACAGTTGACCCTAGAACAACACAGGTTTGAACCTTGCAAATCCTCTTACATGCAGATTTGCTTCCCCTTCTGCCTCCCCTGAGGCAGCAAGACCACCCCCTACCCTTCCTCAGCCTACTCAATGTGAAGACGACAAGGATGAAGACCTTTATAATGATCTGCTTCCACTTAGTAATAGTAAATGTATTTTCTCTTTTCCATGATTCTTTAACATTTTGTTTCCTCTGGCTTATTTTAAGAATACAGTATCTAATACATATAACATACCAAATACATGTTAATCAACTGTTTGTTGTTGATAAGGCTTACGGTCAACAGTAGGCTATTAGTAGTTAAGTTTTGAGGCACCAAAAGTTCTATGTGGATTTTCAGTGGCTCAAGGATTGGCACCCCCAACTCCAGCATCGTTCAAGGCTCAACTGTATGTGAATGTGTGTGTGTGTGCGTGCACACACACATACACTCACACACACACACACACACACACACTGTCCTATTAGCGCTTTTTTTTTCTGGAAAACCCTGCCTAATAGAGAGTTTGTTACAGAACAGCTTTCATCCCATTTGGAATAAGTCTAAATACTAATTTTTCAAGGGTCCAAACTTAAAGTACATACAATGAAATAAACAAAATTCCCTGAGTTATATTCAAATACAGTACAAAATATATATTTAGTCACAATTTAATCATGTTTTCAGTAGAATAAAGAAGCACAACAAACATACAAATGCAGAGATTTAGCCTGCTAAAGTAAGGAAGTCATTCAGAAAGTAAGACTTACCCCCGACAAACCCTGCCCTCCACTTCCCTGGCTTATGCATCCAATTCCTATTGCTCTTCAACCAGTTTTTATTGCCCAATGACCTTATTCTCACCTGTTTAACAACCAGGTTCTCTCTAGATAATGTCTTTTTCTAATAGTGGTTTAAGGTGTTTCTTTTCCAAGGTGTATTTGCATATATAAATGAAAGCTTTAAATCAGCCTCAGGTTTTAGCAACTAATTAGATGAGGGGGATAGACGGATAGAAACTAGAAAAGGTTTTGGCTTTTTTTTTTCTTTATTTGGTTGTTTGTTTTTGTTTTGTTTTTTGTTTTGGAAAATTCTCAATTGACCAGCTCCCTTTGTCAAAATCTGAAGGAAAGAGAGTTGCAAATAGATATTAAGGTGTTTAAACCAAAAACTGTCACCTGCTGAATTTCTTTGATTGAAAGTAACAAAAACAATTCAAATCAGCATGAGCAAATATTGGGCTTTTCTGGCTCATGATATTCAAGAAAGGAAAGAACAGTAAAACATGGGAAGAGCAAGGACATTGTTGAACTTCTGAAATGGCTAGAATTGGGACTCAAACACACAAATACCTCTCGGCCTGTCAGCTTCACCCTCTCCCAGCAGATTTGCATTCTTTAAGTGAGAGGATACATGGCCCCTGACAGTTGCTAATTAAGTATGTGAGACATCCTGCAGACTGAACCTCTAGAAAGGAGTTGCCCTCAATCTCTTTCTAGCACCCTGTCCACCGAAGGAAAGGACCCATTAGCCAAGCTTGAATCAGCCCTTGGACAAACCAAGTGGGGCCAGAGGAAGAGCTACCAGGATTGGGAATTTTCAGGGTGGACTTGTCAGGTGGGGACTGGGAATGGAGACATGAAAGATACTCGAGTGTTCATTCCTGTGTTAACTATGAGAAGAGGGTAAGGGAAGAGGGAGTTCTTAGCAAAAGGATTCTAGCAGTAAACCCTGGATGTCAGATACCATATACTGATCTCCACTGGTACATACACAACAGACATTTTCTGGGAACTCTCAGAAATCATGTGGGGTGGGGAAAGGAAGAGTTGCTGGAGACTGGAGTTTCCGCTATAGTAGTTAGGTTCTGCAGCCAGCAATCTAAGAATTATTGGTCGGGCATGGTGGCTCATGCCTGTAATCCCAGCACTTTGAGAAGCCGAGTTAGGCAGATCACCCAAGGTCAAGAGTTCAAGACCGGCCTGACCAACATGGAGAAACCCTGTCTCTACTAATAACACAAAAATTAGCTGGTCATGGTGGTGCATGTCTGTAATCTCAGCTACTCGGGAGGCTGAGGCACAAGAATTACTTGAACCCGGGAAGCAGAGGTTGCAGTGAGCCAAGATCGCACCATTACACTCCAGCCCGGGAAACAAGAGCGAAACTCCATCTCAAAAAAAAAATTATTATTATTATTATTATTATTATTATTGCAGTTAGTGTATGACACAGAATATGGGGCTAAAAGCAGGGGTCTGGAGTTTGACTTTCTGGGTTCAAATTCTTTCTCTACTACTTTCTTGCTGTGGGACCCTGGGCAGATGACCAGTGCCTCTGTGTCTCAGTTATCTCGTTTATAAAATGGGAATAATATCAGTACTTACCTCACAGTGCTATTTTGAGGACTAAATAAGTTTATATGTGTGTGCATGTCAGCTCTTAAAAAACTATTTACCAGGCAGGAAAGATCTTCTAACATTAAAACATGTCCAGATCCAAAGGAATGAATCCCCAGTGGTAAAATTGCAGATATTAAGAAGAATATTTCAGAGCACAGAGTTATGCCAAATATTCCTAAATCTACCCACCACATAGTCACCTGCCAGCCTGATTTGGGGTTTCTGTGCCAGTCAGGAAGGGACTGTTTCCATCCTTATTCTCCTCCTACCACATCTCTAAGAGTCTGGTCTCAAGTAGCTTCATTATGGCTTAGGAATTCTTAGGTTCAAGTCATAAATCAGACCTCTAGTTTGTGCCCCCTGATTCTAGTCTCTGAAACCTGGAACTTTAGAGTCCCTACAAATTACTGGTTAGGAAAGAAAAGGAAGATAACTCCTGAGTGAACTAAGGAATATCTCACCAGGACCCCACTGAAGAAGATAAGAAATGAATGAGAAAAGTGTGCATCGGCATAGCCTGGTATAATGGTCTAGGATGTCTCAGAGACAACTGCTAACACCCAGCTGCCCTTTAGTGCAAGGTCAAGGCAAACGCATTCATCCTTGACCACTTACCATGGTTCTGAAATAAAAGGGAGGCAGAAGACAACCAGGTTAATCCAGGGCAGCTAAGATCAAAGGGTGGCAACAGCAGGCAGCCTTTACGCAGAATCCGGAAGTGTTAACTCAGACACAAAATGGAAAAGTGGACTCCTTTGAACTGTTGACTGAAGACAACCATTGGTTGTAAGTGCAATGAGGTGTGGGGTTTTTTTTTTTTTTTTTTTTTTTCCTCTCTCTCTCTCTCTCTTTAAAGGAAGTTGCTAAACTTGTTACTGGAAAGAGTCTGATTCCTTAGATGGTTCCATATGCCCAAATCTGACAGTTACACTGGCACACTTTGATTCCCCATTTCAAAACTGTGTGTGGAGACCAAACTGAGCGACTTCCATGTCACATCCTGTTCTCTCAACCGAGCTTTGACATTTGCAGAGAACTCTTCCAAGGGAATAAACTACGCGCTGATAGAGCTCAGTATTTTCCCTTTAAGCCGTCTCTTGCTTTAACATATTCTTCATCAAAGATGCACTAGAAAACACTGTCTAGTGCGTAGAGAAGGTGTAATTTTTCAGTTTCTCACTGAGACGCAGGTTGGCAAATAGGTTAATTTTAACTTCGCAGATTGCAAGGTGTGTGAATAGAACAGCTATATCAAGGACAAAATAGAGCTGAGAAGAAAGAGCTGCTCCAAGCCCCAGGCTGTTTCATCCCTAAGGTCATAGAGGGCATCAGGGGCCACCACGTTAACTACTGAAACAGCTCAGCATTGAGGAACCTCGACAATATATGCCCTTTTCATTCTTATCAAGAATAGTGTGTGAAACACAAAAAGAAGAAAGGAACACCTAAAATTGTCATAGATAATAATTATAGCTAACATTTATTGAGTGCTTATTACATGCCATGCAGTTGGCTAAGAATATGACATTCATGATCTCATTGAATCCATACAACTCTATGAGAAAGGGACCATTTCAGTCACCTTTTACAGATGGAGAAGCTAGGGTTCAGAGAAATTAAATAATTGCTTGAAATCACATAGCTGTGGTTGGTAGAGGTGAGATTTGTACCTAGGTCTGTCTGACTTTAGAATTGGTACCCCATTTCTCTATTCTGACTTGTGCCACAATCCCAATGACAAGAAAATATCATTTACTGCCAGCCCCCATTTTCCCAGGACTCCTCACACATACTGCCTCTTGCTGCTTTCTTCCCAGCACCCATTTGTTTGATCCTCCATCAGAGGAGTAATGAGCAAGGATTGAGAGAAAGGGAAAGAGGATACACAAGGTGATTGATTGGACCCACACTGGCACCAAACCCATTGAAGAAGTAATTAAAACCAATAGGTACAGTGAGATTTCGGGATTATCTGCATGTTTCAGTTATCAAAAGCATTCACTGTTCTTCATAAACCTACATAATCAGGTTAGCTCCAAAGCTGTTTTGTTTGCTTTGTCATTTTACCCACCTCATTAGCCTAGACAAAGACTTCACTTCTGATTTTAGATGAACAAAGTGAATCTGTATGAAACATAACTGGTTCTACAAGTCATACAGCAGTAAGGTCCCACCCTTAGATTAAATACAATTTAAGGCCAGTAATGAAGAAGACCATTAAGTCATTTTAAGGCCTCTTACTCCTACTGTCTACAAAATCCAGGGTGTGTTTATTTTCAAATGCCAGAAAAGTCCAAAGAAGCATATCTTGCTCACCTTAATAATGAGTGAGTCTTAAAGGGTTTAGCTTACAAATGACTTTGATTCATAGTCATGTCATTCCCTGGATATAGACCATAGTCCTGATGTTAGAAAATACACACACAAACACATACTCAAACCAGTGTTTTGAATGATAAAATATTGAACTAAGTAAAGCTTTGTTAAATGCTTTGTTTAAAAACTGAGTAATAGCCTTGAGATACTAAATAACTGCCTTGGGAAGTGAAGACAGAATACTATTCTTGTTTGATCTGGGGGCAAAGCAGTCAAAGCTAGGCAGCATGGGGTGCTAATGTTTTGCAAACTTGTTCATTGAACTAAATATATCTCTTTGGATGAATTCACAGGTATTCCAATGCCTTGGAAAAGAGAGCTCCCTTTCAAATGGTTTTGAGAAAATTCATCTTTTGAATAAAGTATATCTATTTCTACAGGTCACAGCAGTTATTAGTTGATAAATGGATACTGGGCAGAAACTGCTGATTAAAACCCATGTTCTCCACCTCTGGGAGCACAGGTAGACTGTATTTCCCAACCTTCCTCTGCAATTAAATGTTGCCATGTGGGCAATGAAATGTGAACAGAAGTGATGGGTGACACTCCCAAGTCTGGCCCATGCAACCCTTCTATGCATGCCCCCTTGACCATTTTCAGCTATAAGCTGTGCAAACCTAGAAGTCATATGTTGAATATGGTACAGCTTCCAAGGGCCTGAGCCTCTCAATGACTTCATAAAAGAGGCCACACCCCGCTGACCTATTCACTTGCCGAGTATCATCATGTGAGCCAGAAATAATCTTCTGTTGTGTTTTAGCCATAATATATGTTGGGATCTCTCCTTATGATAGTTACCCTTCCCTAACTAATACAGACACATTTTTCAGCCAAAAATCAGCTCTAGATTTAATTAAATCATTTCAGTCTTGACTAATCTCTTAGGCATTACCCAGAAGCATTAACCATCCAAAAATACAACCCTGTAGTTATTTATCTAGAAGCACAGCCATATAGAGTTGCCCATGTGAGAAGTAGCTTGACTGTAAATTGACAACCTTAAATCAGAACACCTGCCCTGAGATTTTTCACTTAAGATTCACTTTGAAATCATGGTAGGTTTTTTTCTGTCAAGGGTACCTTGACACATGTGAAACATCTTACCCCATTCACAGGCCAAGAGTTACTAATGATGTCTTCATTTCAGCCTCCCTGGAGAATGAGTATCTCTCTCTTTGAAGTGGCCTGCGGAAACCTCACAACTGAGTTTCTGATGTGCCATATAATGATCATTTCCGTAAAATTATTAAACCTTATGTGCCCAAATTGTACATCAATTCCTATCTCAATTGTAGGTATAGAAGGAATTTTCAATGTTTTGAACAATGTGAGGACCAACTAGAAAGCAAGGTGCATACAACAAGTAGATGGTAAGTGCTTTTTTTTTTTTTAACCATTCCATACAATTACTTTGAAGTATTTTTTAAAGTGGTTTCAAAACTGTTTTTAAATTACTCCTTTTTCTAATTCTGATAAATAACATGTATAATTTATTTGTTGAAACATGCGAATGATTTTTCTGTATAGAACAATGCCAATCCTCCTTTCCTTCCCTATTACTGAAGAGTTGGCATTTTAAGGAAATTATTTGGTTCCTTCATTTCTGCCTTCACAGTTTGCTGGAACAGGAAATCAGAATGGGGGCAGAGCAAAGGCCAGTCCTAGAAACTGGGGAGAAAGATTAGGGGGAAGAAAGAAGAGAAGATGTGAGGGAGTGGAAAAGGATCTGAGCTTAGGAACAAAGGAAAGGAAGTACTATACTCAGAAAACCAGGGAACATGGAGTTGAGAGCAGGGGAACTGGAGGGTGGCAAGCAGTTGGTTATGCAGTGACTGATGGGGAGGTTGGTCGGTGTTCAAACTCTCATAGGCTGCTTGAACTAGCTCAGTAATACAATCAAGGCATTGAGATTTAATTTACCTACAAATTTCAGAGTACATCTACTTTTAATGCTCAAATCACAATGGCACTCCCTACAAATCGAGTATTAGCCTCCCTGCCCAACTCCTGCAAAAGGCTTCCCTGCATTGTTTGCAGGAGCTTCCAAAGGAGTGAGTCCTCTGTGCTTAAAAAGAACTACCTGCTGAGCCAGCAGAATCACCTGGGCCCAGGAGGCGGAGGCTGCAGTGAGCCGAGATTGTTTCAAGGCATTCCAGCCTGGATGACAAAGCAAGACCCTTTCTCAAAAAATAAACACAACTGTCCACTGGTTACTAGTCAGTGTCTTCTATAGCTGATGCCCACTTCCCTACTAGAAGACTTTTTTGTGGTCACTATTAGCACACCCTTTATGATCCCTATCACTAACCAGCTTATGAGGGAAAGCTGAGATGCTGATGGCTGCAGTAAAATGAAAAAGCCAAATGAATGGCCTGGGACTGGATATCCACCTGTCCTCTCATCCAAATTCTGATGATGTGAAGCACTGGCCAAATTAAGTGATTCCTTGGTGGTATGCTATCTCCACTTTTCAGTTGTTCCTCTGCTTCTTCTAATCTCAGTTTCTTTGGACACGTCTTAAATTAATCTGTTCTCATGCTGCTAATAAAGACATACCCAAGACTGGGTAATTTATAATGAAAAAGGTTTAATTGACTCACAGTTCCACATGGCTGGGGAAGTCACAGGAAACTTTTGGTGGAAGGGGAAGCAAACACGTCCTTCACGTGATGGCAACAAGGAGAAGTGCTGAGCAAACGGAGGGAAAGCTCCTTATAAAGCTATCAGATCTCGTGAGAACTCACTCACTATCACTGGAACAGCATAAGGGTAACCACCTCCATGATTAAATTACCTCCCACTGGGTCCTTTACATGGCACATGGGGATGATGGAAACTAAAATTCGGGATGAGATTTAGGTGGGGACACAGCCAAACCATATCATGTCTTCAAGACAAAATAAATCTGATCTCAGAATGGGTTCCCGTTTTGGTTTTTGAGGTCTGCCAATGATTTGTACCATCTAAAGGCGTCAGGAGCAGCTATTTGACCATAACCACATGGCTCCAGCTTTCCAAATTTTCTGTATCTTCAGTATAACTTCTTTTTCATTTGTTTTATAAAACTTTTTGTGAGTCTATTGGTATCTTTTATTTTAGCAACAAAAATTCCTCCAAGAAACATTTTTTTGGCCTCCCCCTCAGCTTTTTCCTAATAGTTGAAATTGTGAGGTTAAAATATAAATCGAGTGATCTGTTCAACTTCATAATGCTGCAAAGAAATATCAGTAACTGTTCAGTCAGCCACGCAATTTATATAGACTAATTAGTCTGGACCCAGAGTCCCAATATCTCCACCTCTTTCCTTTCTGCATTCCACCCCCAAAAAAACTTAAGAAGAAAAAAATAGTAAATAACACACACTGTAGATAGATAGACAGATATAGAGTCTTTTATATTATGCAAGTTTTATAGATAGAAGATAGAGAGAGAGATAGACAGACAGACAGACATTGTTAGGAAAGTAAGGTTATGCTTAACTTGAATTTTAACCAAACTGGGCATAAGATGTGAATAAGACCCTCAACCCTATGGGGTTATTATAATAAACAAGTAACAGTTGAGATTATTAACAGTAATTGATGTGCTCAGGAGAGAATTTAAATGGAAGCAATGGAACAGCCAATAATTACTGTCATTGAACTGAACCTCATAAGATTATGCAGCCTATTTCTTTCTCTCTGTCTCTCCCCCGCCTTTCTGTTTAGAGACATGTTCTTCTTTAGAGCAACAACATACTTGATCCCATCTCTTTCTCCCAAAGGGTAGAAGTAGGAGGTGGTGACTGAGAAGTTCACTCAAGACCAGCAGATCTTTTGCATTCATTCCAGTCCTTCAACTGGATCCTTGGGCAGGTTGGTGTTGCCTCTTCCAGTGGAGCCTGCCCTGGGAAAGTATTCAAATGGCAGTTAAGAAGAAGGAAATGAGACAAAAAAGGGAAGAAGGCTGCCTGTGAGGTGGGGCAGAGGACTAAGGGTAGAGACATTTTTGTAGAAATAAATAGGATGCAGTATTAATCTGCATTTTTCTACACCAAATTTTGTTTCTTATACTAGTCCTTACGTATGTGAAAAAATCACACACTTTGGGTTAATAGACTCATTTTGGAGGTAGCTTAAAGCCTATCTCTCAACATCTGTGGGTCCTTATTTGCACCAACTGTAAATCAAGAACAATTACTTATTATTATTGTTTTTTAGCGAAACTCTGGGAGTTTGAGATGCTAATGTGTTGGTCATTAAATATTCTAGTTTTGTATTGTCAGGACAGGCTGGATTATGCCAAAATTAATAACAACAAAAACTGAACTAAACTAAAATATCTATGACATAAATAACACAAGTTGATTATCTCACACAAAGTCCATGGTGGATAGGAGCCACTGTCCAGGGCAGCTGCCCTCCAAGTCTCAGGGTAGCAATCCCTGCCACTTTAACATCTCAAGGCAAATTCTTTCATGACTCTGGTGGTACAAGAGAAGAGAACCTGGAGAGACCAGTGGCACTGTCCCTTACCACGTTGGCCACAACTTGTCATATGATGTCTCCCAAATGCAAGGAGGGCAGTGAAGTTAGACCCAGAGGAATTGAGAAGTAAAAGTCTTTTTCACAGAGTTATGTCAGGAAGTACAGAAAGTATATTTTTTAATGATACAAAATATTAAAGACATAGATAATAGCTTAGGAAATTATCAATATGCTCCACAGTACCTAAAAACAGAATCTTTATGCCCAAGATACAGCTACACGCTGAGGGAGTTGTATTAGTATACTTTCACGCTGCTATAAGGAAATACCCAAGAATGGGTAATTTATAAAAGAAAGAAGTTTAATTGACTCACAGTTCTGCATGGCTTGGAAGCCTCAGGAAACTTGCAATTATGGCAGAAAGCAAAGAAGAAGCAAGGACCTTCTCCACATGGCGGCAGAAGAGAGAGAAGCAAGACTGCAGGAAAAACTACCATTTATAAAACCATCAGATCTGGTGAAAATTCACTCACTATCACAAGAACGGCATGGGGGAAACAGGCCCTGTAATCCAATCACTTCTCTCCCTCAACACATGCAGGTTACAGATCCCTCCCTCCACACCTAGGGATTACAATTCGAGATGAGATTTGGGTGGGGACACAGAGCCAAAACGTATCAGAGGCTGAAGACAATTCTAATAATAATCCCTTCTTTCAAGGAGCTTTCACTCTTCTGGTGGTGACAAGATATGCTTCAAAGAATCAAAGCCACTAGAAGCAGTGAAAAGAGCACTCTCTTGAGAGCCAGAGTTCTTAGATTCTAGTACCAGCCCCGACACTTACTAGTTGTATCAACACGGGCAAGCACCTTAGCCATTCTCAGGTTCCTCATCTAAGAGGCTTCTATATGAGGGTTTATTTTATACACCTTTCGGGGCTGTAACAAGGGCCAGAAGGAATGACAGACATACTTGCCTGAGTGCTATAAAAGATAAAGTGTTTGTCACATGTAAGCTATAACAGAGAATACAAAATATAATGGCAATAGTGCTCAATCCATTTCCTGAGCACGTACTCTTTAATAAACACTAGGTTTTACATAGGATTTCTCTTTTTGCAATTTTGCTGTGGATTTTAACAGGAAGGGAGAAGAAAGAAATTCAATTCCACATGTAGAGAAAATATAAAACAGAGGGGCTGGATTCCTATGAGTTTAAGACAAAAAGAAGGTAGCTCTGAGTAGCACAAATGATTTCTAAGAACTGTGTGGAAGAAGCCTGAGTAGTTGAGGGAGGGGCCTATTGATGGGGAAATTTTGAAGGCAGGCTGACAAGAGTGACCTAGATCAAGGGGTTCAGAGGAAGCCACAGTCCGGTCTTGGATAGGAAAGTGACATGACAAAAATGCTCTTTAACAAGATTAATTGGGCATAGTATTTAGGGCGGCTTAGAGTAGGGAGAGGGAGAGGTTAGGAGCAAAGACCACATACAATTATGTTTTAAACAGAGCTAGGGAGTGGGGAGGAAAAAAACTTGGCTATGAACAAAAATCAACGCTGTGCCAATGGTTAGTTAGAGAAGGGGGATAATGGAAAGAGGACAAAGATGTTCCCAAGTTCAAACCTGGAAGGTAACAAAAGTTACTTTGCACCTTTGATCATATAAAGATGACAACTTAAATATTTTGACACACGAAATTATGTGACTAATTATAAAATGAGAGCTAATGACAAATTGTTCATTTAAATCTATTTGAAATGGCTACATGAGTTCTCATTAGAAAAGTGGGGGTCTAAGTGAGGTTTGAGAAGTATAGATTATACCCCTGCTTCCGCTGTCTTTGGTGGCCATCTCCTCATTACCTCTGAACAATCCAGTCTCAAGCATAACACTCAAGGCCTTGGAGAGTCTGGTCATAGCACACCTTTGGAACCTTTAACTCACCACATCCTCTCATACACCTTCATGTTTTCCACACCAAAAATGCTTCAGGCATCTGCAAGCAGGCCAGGTACTTTCTCACCTCCATACCTTTGTTCCTTTAGTCTCTCTGCATGGAATGTTCTTTCCCTTTTCTCTGTGAAGGAACTTGCCATGCTTTGCCATATACCTCAACATAACTTTGTACTTCTGGCATGCAACTTGATTTATTTGATTTGGGATTATGACTAACTGGATAGATGTTCCTCTGTCTCTAGCGTGATCAACTCATGCAGGTATGACTGGCACCATCACCATCCAAAACCAAAAGAACCATGTCCCAGGAAATCCATCAGTCCCATTCAAATTTGGATGGTTGATCATCCTATACCTTCCTCGTATATCACAAGCCAAAGGACAGGGAGAACATCCTAGTCTTCTTGAAACTTACATATTGCTGGGCATTGTAACCTGAACACGATACTATGTACTCATGCTATACATAAGATATAGCATGTTCTGTATAGCTGTTCTGTAGGCACCTTAAATGTATTATTTCAATCACCACAGCCACCTGAGGAAAGTGTTATTGTTCTATTCTACAGATGAGGAAATTGAGGATCAGAGGAGGTATGCTGTCTATGTAGCATGTCTGGAAAATGTCAGGGCTGAAAATGGAACTTAGTAGGTCTGATTTCTGAGCCTCAGAAATGGGGGTCAGACAAGGAGCTGGAGTAAGACATAGACAGACACTTCCCAACGTTTGTCCTCAAGCCAAACTCTATTTTTCTTAATAAAGGACTAACTGTTCTACATTCCAGCTGTGGCAATATGACTAGTTAATAAGTGCTCAGTAAATGCTTATTGAAATGAGACTAACTGATTGATAGGTGCTGGTGTGAAGGATAAGAGAAATGGAACAAGGGTAAGGGAATCATG
Source organism: Sapajus apella (assembly GCF_009761245.1). NCBI lineage: Eukaryota > Metazoa > Chordata > Mammalia > Primates > Cebidae > Sapajus > Sapajus apella. The sequence goes on from NW_022436958.1 coordinate 11,665,721, forward strand.
AAAGAGAACTATTAACTGATTTTCAACATTACAAGGGAGAAAGAAGGATGGGAATGATGCTTCTAGTTAGCGCTTAAGGTAAAATTCCATCTAGTCTGACTGCTCTCCCAAGTCTCACCTCTTTTCAATCAGATGGAAACCAGGCCCTTTTTTTCATCATTTTCTCAGAACATTTCCAAGTATTACTTCTCATTATTCTTATATTATTCCATTTGCACTTTAAGCATACAGTGTAAAGGCTGGAAAACAATGAAACATGCAAATAAGGAAGCTGAAAGTGTTCTTTGAAAAGTTAAGTGATGAAAAGTAATGGCATTGAAGTTCTTTAAATGCAATACATTATCTCTTAAATCAACTTTCTGTGCTTTTCCTGCCTTCCCCCTGCTTTTGTTACACTGTGCTTTTAAATTAAAAAAAAAAAATCCACAATAGTATTTTTGTAGGGAAAAATAACTTTCAGAGATTGAATTATTTGTTTTTAATCTTCTAAGCACAATAATACCTTTTTTTGAGAAAGAAAATTTTAACTTGAGTGGATAATTCTATGATAATTCTCTATCATTGCTATTTAAGATAGACTATATAATTAATAGAGATATATATAACACTGAATACTCTTACATTTGGAACTATAATGGCAGTCAAAGGTTTTCTCTCTTTCCAAGTGAGGGCTAATGACCTGAGTTCCACTAATGAATGTTTGTAACCAATTGGATCATCACATGGCCATTCATAGTTTCATTGTGAGGAGTTACAGTCTAGCATTTTTGTTTCTATAAAATAAGCTTTTAATCGTTATTTTTAATAATTGTCAAGCTTTTAGAAGGAGAGGAAATATTTCTACTTTATTTTCCTGCTTTTTAAATTGACCAAGATAGCCTTCCACATGGATCAGTTCAGGAAAAAAAAAATGTATCGACATGATGACAGGGGGACCATACCACTGAATAATAGATGCTTCAAGAATACATTGGATATCTATTTTTGAACACATTCAAAAGATCTCTGCAGCCACAGAATGTCTACATAAGCCATGCCCCAGTCTCTTCACTATAGGTCCTGGGCTCTCACCCTTGGCTTTCACTTCTGTGCCCTGGTCAGACTCATTCTAGATTCTCCCTCTGTCTGTGCTGCCACTAGATAGATAACCTTGAATAACATCCGACCCTAAGAAACGTATCTTCTGTGTCAGAAAACAATTTACCTCAGTTAGGAAATTATAAATACAGGTTTTGGGTAAGCCATGAAGTAGGTGAAGCTTTTTTCTGGCTCTGTCTTTAGGGTCTGAAACTCTCCTCATTCTGCATTTTTTCCCACACCAAGCCTTCTTTCTCACTGCCCTGGAAGGTTCCTCCTACTTCTCCTACCTTCACAAGCTCCTATCCCAGGTTTTCACCATCTTTTCCTTCCAGGAGTATTTACATTTTAATGTAAAAAGGGTCCCCCACCCACTTAGAGCTTTATTATTTTTAATTATGAAATCAATACATATTTGTCTTAGTCCACTTTGTGTTGCTATAAAGGAATACTCAAGGCTGGGTAATTTAGATAGAAAGAGGTTTCCTTGGCTCATGGTTCTGTAGGCTGTACAAAAAGCATGGTGCCAGCATCTGCTTCTGGTGAGGGACTCCAGCTGCTTCCACTCATGGTGGAAGGTGACAGGAGTCCAGTGTGTGCAGAGATCACATGCTGAGAGAAGAAACAAGAGGTCAGGAGGAAGTACCAGGCTGTTTTTAACAACGAGTTTTCATGGGTGAGCGAACTCGCTCACCCCCAAGGGAGGGCATTTATCTATTCATGAATGATCTGCCTCGGATGACCCAAACACTTTACATTAGGTCACACCTCCTAACACCACCACACTGGGGATTAAATTTCAACCATGATTTGGTAGGCACAAACATCTAAACCATGCCAATACTTCTTTCATAAAATATAGGAAATTAGAAAGAAGAAAATAAAAATTACTTCTTATTCCACCACCTAGAGATAGGGTGTGTTCTAGAGTATTTTCTAAGCTTACCTGCATATACAAGTGAGTGAAACCATATATACATATTGTATTATAAACTGCTTTTCCACTGTAATATAGTTAATAAGGGCACTTAAATCTCTTTCAAAGGGCCTTAATAGGCTGGGCACTGTGGCTCATGCCTGTAATCCCAGCATTTTGGGAGGCTGAGGCGGGTGGATCACGAGGTCAGGAGTTTGAGACCAGCCTGGGCAACATGGTGAAACCCTGTCTCTACTAAAAATACAAATATTAGCCAGGCATGGTGGCAGGCACCTGTAATCCCAGCTACTTGGGGAGGCTGAAGCAGGAGAATTGCTTGAACCTGGGAGGCAGAGGTGATAGTGAGCTGAGATTGCACCACTACAATCCAGCCTTGGTAACACAGTGAGACTCCATCTCAAAAATAAATAAACAAATTAAATAAAGTGCCTTAATAAATTCTAGCAGAATGTGAATCTAACATTTTGTCTTTTCCTGATAGAAAAAGACCTGCTGCATGCTCTCTCTCCACAACCCAACAGCACCACCACCATTTGGCCAGAATAATGTCAAAAAAACTCTTTATTCATTAAGTCCTGACCAGCATGTCCTCTGGTCAGGACCTCAGGAAGCTTACAGACATGGCAGAAGGTGAAAGGGGGGAAGGCATATCACATAGCAAGAAAGGGAGTGAGAGAGAGAGGAGGAAGTGCCAGGCTCTTTTCAATAAATCACTGTTTGCTCTACATGTACAATTCAGAACAATTCACTAAATGTGGCAAATTTAACTCTTCCCCTACGCTGGGCTTCCCAACTAAAGATATCAGGTCCTATTGTTTTCCTTTGTGGTCCTGGGTGCTCAAACCACAGACTTTATGGATTCACCAAGTGGATCCTTGCAAGTTGAACATTCATGTATTTCAACTGTAAGGAAATTGTTTTCTCTTCCTTGATTATTTCTTCTTCATGCTCTCTGTTCTTTTGTTCAGAACATGTTGGACCTCTTCGACTGGTTCTTTTATCTCATATGTTTTCATATATTTCTACTTCTTTTTATTATGGATTTACATTCCTGGAGCATTCCTCTACTTCATTTTCCAGCTCTTGCACTAAGTGTTTCTATAGACAATAATATTTTTATTCTTTATAGCTCTTACTTTTCTGTTGCCTTTATTTTATATAATATTTTCTTAAATCTCTCTGAGTGTTCTTTAAAGTTTTATCCTGTGTATAAAGATCTTCCTTTCTTTTAAATTTAGGGTTTTTTTTTTCTGTTTATCTTGATCTTTCTCTTTCATGGTGTTAGCTTTCTTTGTGTTCATTAGCTGTCCTACCACACTTAAGAAAAGGGGATTAAGAGGCTGCTGAGGGTTTCACTGCTGCTGAATAAGTCAATCTATTTCTTGGAATAGTTCTCCCCTAAGTCAGAAACCTAACAGACAACCATGTGTTCATGGGTAAAACATAAATTAGCAAGCTTCATGGATTAGTCAATTTTGTATTGCTATGAAGGAATATCTACCCACAGCTGGGTAATTTATGAAGACAAGAGGTTTACTTGGTTCACAGTTCTGTAGGCTGCATAAGGAGCACAGCAGCAGCATCTCCTCTGGTCAGCACCTCAGGAAGCTTACAGTCATGGCAGAAGGCAAAAGGGGAGAGGGCATATCACAGAGCAAGAAAGGGAGCAAGAGAGAGAGGAGGAGGTGCCAGGCTCTTTTCAATAACCAGGCCTCATGTGAGCTAATAATGCAAGAACTCACTTATCACTAAGTGGATGGCACTAAGCCATTTATGAGGGATCTGCCCCTATGACCCAGTACCTTCCCCTGGCCCCATTTCCAAGATTGGGGATCATATTTCAACATGAGATTTGGAGAGGAAGAACATCCCAGCTATATCACTTCATTTAGGGAGTGAGGGTACGAAGCCCACTGGGAGGCTAAAGATGCTACCACTACCCAAGCTCCCAAACAAAGAATAAGAAGGGCCTCCCTCCAGGGCACCAGTACCCACACCAACTGTCCCAACTTTCCACCAAGGGTTTGTTCAATTATTTAAGAGATGAGGTCTCAGAATATTTTTCTAGGAATAAATGGCCCTTTACGTGTCTAGTGATTAAAAACTAATTCACAATAGTTTAGAAAAAAAAAAAAAAAGCCAACATTATTAGCATAGGTGCACAATCTCTTTTCAGTTCTGAAATCCAAAGAGCTCTGAAAACCAAATCTTTTTTTTCAAGTTTGGGGCTAACTCCTTTGGTGGCAAACCTTACCTGAGCTGACTGCAGCTATTACAATCTTGGTTCATCTCCTTAGTGTGAATAGCCAGAGGCTTCATTGTAGAAATATAAAAGGCTCTGACTGTGACGTGTTATCCTAGATCTTTCTAGGGTATTATAATATGTAAAATATATATTCCTCCAAAACATCTTTCTTTCAAAGTGTTTTCTCAAAACAAAAAAAATGACTATTTAAAAGGTAAACTGAAAAAAAAAAACGTGATTTCCATTTTTAAATAGGTATATTTTAGTAGTAATTTTGTTGGTGAAGGTTTTGTTGTTTGATTTTGGATTTTTCCTTTCAATTTATTCCTATAAAGATTTTTGTGTTTTTTGGTTTTTTTTTTTTTTTTTTTTTAAGTCTTAAGACTGAGTATAGGAAAATTATTGGTGACCCATTAATTTATTTTATCACTTGGAGTTGGTTGTATATTGAGTTTTCTTGCCCTTTTCCAAATTTTTTTTAGGCCTCGGCAGTTTTTTAGAGAACTGACTCTATGCCTTCTGACATATGTATATTGGCGACATAAATTAACTTAAAATCTATAGCGAAAGATCATGGTAAAAAAATATGATAATAAAATTTTCATTTAGAAACGGCTTCTCACCCAGAGTCATTCATATCAGCTACATATAATTCACCAGTTATCTTAGCTGGTCAGAATTATATTTCCAGTTGCATGTGGAGTCATAAAGTGGAAATCCGATTAGCCTCCCTCTTAACGGAGCCCAAAGCTATTAATAATAAATCCAAGATACATAGTTTAATTTAAAAAAAAAACTAGAAACAATTGTCAGACAGAAATCACCTAATAAAAAAGTAATTTATAATGTACACCCTCATTAATAATTTATCTCCTAGGGTAAAAAAATATCAAAAGTAATTACAATTAGAACACACTATTTCTTTTTTAAGAATAATAGGATAATACTCAGAAGCTAGGGTAATATCAAGTAACAAATTCAACTGCCTCTATCATTTTTTCTGTCAAAAATCATGCTTAATTTTTAATGCTTTTTAAAATACAGAGATTCCTTTGCCTGAGCTCACAGTCCTCTAAACTGGTAATTGTGACTTTACAATTGGTAAAAACGTCTAAACACTGTCTAGTATAATTCTATCCAAAAAAGATATCCGCTAATTTAAAAGAATTTGAGAAACAAGAACTGAATGCTTAAAGTTTGGATGAGAAATTTAAATTGGCTTAAATTAGGCCACATTAAATTACTGACCTAGAACCAATTTCTGATTAAACAAGAGACTTCAGGAAAAGATTAAATACAAACAACATTCCCCAGGCAATAAATATTATAGAACAGGAATTTGATGCATATTTTTCATTCATATACCAAGCCTCTCACATAATGCCTGGCAAAAATTATACACTTAAATATTATATTTTGGTTAAGTAAATGAATGAATAAAGAATGAATAAAAATATATATGTGAATATAAACTGTTATGGTGGGTACTCCAATGAGCTGTCCAGATCTCCCTTAATGAAAAGGACTTCCTCTCCCCAGCTGGGGGCAGATGCTGTGGGCTGATACCTTTCAGTGGGCGGCCCTCTTCGTGGTTCTATGTATCACTAAAGAGGCCACCTCACCCAAGGTCACACCTTTTCCCCAGGTGACCCACATCCAGGAATAGATCTATGTAGTTGTAAAAGGTCCACCTCCCAACCCCAACTCTGAAAAGGTGATCCTTGCTTCCAATTTCCCTATAGGGTTGTCTGAGAAATGGTTGAGATTGCATCGTAGCCTAATTTCTTCTCTCTGCCTAGTTCTACCTTCTTCCATTTTCTTTGAATATGTTAATACTAAGAGAACTCCATAATAAATCTATTTGTTCATCTCCATTTCAAAGTCTGCTTTCTAGGGGACCCAACTGTAACCAGATGTACCCTTTAGTTGAGAAAATAAAAGATTTAGAAAAATAAAATATTTTTAGGACATAATTCCCTAAGTTCTTTCCTCCATTACTGAATTTACAACTAAATTTAATGAGCCAGTGAAGAAAGACTGGAGAGGGCTGATTTCAGTTGAGACAGACAAAAATCACCAGAGGCAGACAATCAAGCAATGCCACATTGTTAGAAGTCAGTCTTGAAAACAAGTGTCAACCTAATTTGTCTGCTTGATGTCTGGGAGCAGTGGCACACTGCTTATACTCATTATTGCATGGCCATCAACAACATGAAATTAGATGTCAAATGAACCTGATTGGAATGCCTTCTCTACAACTTACTGGTTCAGTGACCTTGGACAAGTTACCTACCTTTCTAAGCCACACTAATGGAGATAATAATACATAAACTTATTGCAAAATACTTAACAAAGTAGCTGGCACATAGTATGTACTCGATAAATGGCAGACATACTTAATTTTTTTAATATTAATTACTAAGAAAACAGAAAGATGATATCCTTCCACTCTAAGTCTCCCAGCCTGAAAACTAAATGACTTCTATTATTGCCAAGAAGAAAAATAATTTTCTGCACCCTGGTTATCAGCACTCAGAAATGAGAACACTGATTATTCACAAGGAAATCAAGAGAGAGGTATGGGGAGAACCTCAAACTGTTTGCTTCTTGAAGTATGAGTAATGCTGGAGTATGCCCATTTGGGACATACTGTCAAATACAGTGCCTGTCTTTTGGAATATGGAATGAGCTTTTATATTCACATGCAAAGAGTATGGACAAGATCATCTTCACTGAAGATTTGTTCACTAAAACTAAGTATAGAAAACTTACAACTTCCACCATGACACAAAAAGGCAGTCAAAAAAATCCTCTGTCCCAAAAGCAAATATAAAGGTGGACAATACACTAAAATCCAACCATCTCGGCACTCTGGAATTTGGCCAAAGATATTCAACAAACTGAGAAGTATTTATCTCTTTGGATAAGAACAGCACACATCTCTGGTATTTTTTGTGTGGTAACTATCATCCCTCCTTCAGCTCTCAGCCCAGTAGTTGAACCAGAGTAGGTCAGGCTGTGAAAATAATATGCTTTCCTGATGCTGCTTCTGCTGCTGCTACTGTTGCTGCTGCAGAGGATTCACTTGATTTAGAGTGTTGTTAGTGAAAAAGAAGATCTTGGAAGTTGGGTATGGTGGCTTATGCCCCATAATCCCAGTACTTTGGGAGGCTCAGGCAAGAGAATCACTTGAGGCCAGGAATTCAAGGCAAACCTGGGCAACATAGTGAGTCTGTCTATAGAAAAAAAATTTTTAATAGCTGGATATGGTGGTGCATGCCTATAATCTAAGTTAGAAGGCTAAGGCAGGAGGGTTGCCTGAAAGCCTGGAAGATTGAGGCTATAGTGAGCTACCATTGAGCCATTGCACTCCAGCCTGGGTGACAGAGCAAGACCCTGTCTCAAAAAAATGGCAAGAGGGCCAGGGGTTACAATAGCTTGAGGCTATTGGCTTCTTTGAGGCAAAATAATGGACTGGCAGACTATCCAGAGTTTTAACAGGGAGTTGTGGAAAGCGAGACATCTAAAGTGAATGTGATAAACTTGTCAAATATCCTGGATTGACCAGAAGCTATGCTCTTCACACATTCCTGGTTGACAAAGCTGAATGAAAGTACATGAAAAGGATACTCAAGAGAGCACAACAGAAAGTAAAAGCTGGTGCAGGCTTGGAAATGGTCTGAAGTTTCAATGTACTCCCTGGCCTACACACAAAACTGTCAACAGAGAATTGAAACTATACTAACTTAAGGTGTTCAAATACAACTACTGACCAATAGTTGGCTGAACAATAAATCATGTCGACACAGATATGACTCCTAGGAAGCCAGGCTTAAAAACAAAAACAAAAAAGAAAACTGAGTAGAAGCATCTGAGGCCATACATTTCAGAACAGGCAGACTACAGATCTGGCCCAAGCAAGCGATTAAACAAACAATAATAAATCCCTCAGGGGAAAAGCAATTCTGAGTTGCTAAAGGAGATACCTAAAATGTTTGCTATTCAACAAAAAGAAATTATGAGACATGCAAAGAAATAAGAAATTATGACTCATACTCAGGAGAAAATAGGAGTCAATAGAAAACTGTGTCTGAGAGAACACAGATATTGGATTTAGCAGACAAAGGCTTGAAAGCAGTTCCTATAAATATGTTTAAAGAACTAAAGAAAACTTTTTTCAAAGAATTAAAGAAAGATATGATGGCAATACTTCAGCAAAAAAGAACATCTTAATAAAGAGATCAAATTATAAATGAACCAAATGAAACTCTAGAGATGAAGATTACAATAACTGAAATAAACAATTCATTAGAGGGTTTCAACAGAAGAGGTGACATGGAAGAAGAACATGGAAACTTGAAGATATATTAACAGAAATTATACACTCTGAAGAATAGAGAGAAAAAAGATTGTAGAACAACAAAAAGAGCCTCAAAGACCTGTTGGTATGCAATATTAAACATATATATATAGGAAGCTTCAGAAAGAGAGGAGACAAAGATACAGATAAAATTTGAAGACATAATGGGCAAAAAGTCCCAAAATTGATAAAAACATGAATCTGCATATCCAGGAACTCAATAAATCCCAAGTGAGACCAACACAAAAAATCTACATGTAGGAATGTTAGAGTCGAACTGCTGGATGACAAACAGAAACAGAAAATCTTGAAAGCATCAAGAGAGAAATGCCTCATGTTGTATAGGTAAACCCAATGCAATTAATGACTAAACAGTGGAGGCCAAAAACTAGTGGAATGTCTAACTCAAAGTATTTAATTTGTTGAATGTTACTCTTGCCATGTGTGAATTTTATGGCAGATAAACTATAACACAATAAAGCTGTTTAAATAAAAACAACTGAAGAGTGAAAGACCACTGCACAGAAATACTTGAACCAATTCTGAAAGAATTCTGCCACTCCCATTCTTTCCTTTTATTTCCTCTTTGCCTTTTTCTATTCCCCCTTGCCTTTTTTTAATCCCCTATCACCATCTTTTCCTCCTCTCAGGCAGTGACATCTGTGGCAGCTATAATCCATGGAGATTTCTCAGGCTTGGAAAAATAGAGAGGCTCTAAACCCTATCTTTGAGTCATAGATATTCTTCCAGCCAAACACTATAAAGGCCTGACTCTGCTTAGCTTCTGAAATCAGGCATATTCAGGGTGGTATGGCCATAGATTGAGCAATAGATATTCTGAGATCAGTCTTCTCTGAGTTCAGATAATGATCTGAACTCAGAGAAGACTGATTCCTCTTTCTTTTTTATAGAAAAATTTATATTTTCACTGAGAAGTCTGACTTTATAAATCCTTATAAGAAAACACACAAGAGGCAAGTTGGATATCCACAAGTACAATTTCAGGATGTCTAGCATTCAAAAGACAGCTTAAGAACCTTACTTGGCTTTGGCTCCACAATTTGGCACAGCAGTGATTTTTATGTAAACCTAGATGCATCAACATAGTGGTCAACTGTTCACAGTATGCTCTTGTTATTTATACTGATATTTTCTATGGAAAAGCTCCATTAACTCCTGTGCATTGATTTGTAGCAAATTTTGGAGAAATAATTCCTTGAAAATCACCACACACTAAAGGCAGCCTCTTTCAGTAGGATTAGTCAGATACCAGGGAAATTGGGCAGCCTTTCAAAATTAAAGCTGAACATGACAGATAGGGGCTAGCATCAGGTGGGAAAAGTTACAGAGTGTTCTTGGAGCCTGGCAATGTTACTGTACTGGCTAGGCTGGTACACTTAGTTGGTGCAGTATGCTACAAGGACATTCAAATTAAGCAACTTTTTACAGTGCTGAAAGGACATAATGTTATGCAGGCTTCACAAAACAAACTTTTGTCAAAAGTGAAATATCAATTATTAGAATTCAACTCAAGCCAGCAGCTTGATCTGCTGGGGAAATCTAAGGCAGCAGGCCCTGAGAGCAAAGCCTTGAGCTGAAAATCAAGAATTCATTCTGGTTCTACTGCTAAGGAGTTAAATAACCTAAAACAAGGAATTTACATTTTTTGGACCTCTGTTTTCTCATCTGTATAATGAAGGCATTAGACCATCTACCCTAGTTCCCCTTTCAAGCTTAAATATAAATGAAGCATATAAAATAGTTACCAAATCCATCTTAATTCTGTTAATTTCTAATTCAGAAATCATTTTTTAAATGTTTGCCCAGTACTGGATGTTACCCTCCCTGAACAATCTGGCAGATGATGATCATGAGGGCTCCAAAGATACCAGGGAACAACTTGCTATAAAAATTTACCAAATTATTTGTGTTATTAAGGAACTTTCAGAGCCAAGTCATAACTAGATAAAAAAGAGCTTGAGATCTGCATCCATAAAAATGCTTTCTTCCAGACATCTTTTCGTGTGTGTGTGTAATCGTGTCTGGAATTTCATCACAAGATATTCAAAATATTCCGCCCACTTTCCATGGAATTGTTAGAAGGTTTAGTCAGAAACGAAGCAGGGATCAATTTACCAAACTTTCTACCCAAGTTATTCACCGCCTTTGTGCCTAACAAAATGTACACCCTTATGCTTCCAGCATTCTTTTGGAATGAATTTTCCTACCCTAGAAGGAAATTGCAGAGTGCAAACGCGCAGAGGTAGAGGACCTACCCAAAGATGTTCTATTTCACTTCCAACAGATAGTCAATGTTGAGCGAAGAGAAAGCAGACAAGAGATGAGGAGAAAATGAGAAAAACAGCATAAATTTACAATTGAGAATCTGGTTAGTCTGCTTCCTACATTAAGTAATAATCTTACCATAGGATCCCTATTGCCTCCACTACTCCCTGAGTCAAAGCTCCTATTTTTGTGTTTTTCTTCAGGAACTTACTGCTGAGAGATTTATGTTTTAAGCTAGCTATTTCCCTGATTCAATTGATAGAAATTCTTTAATTTGCATTAGCTCTAGTCTACTCCTGGGAACCTGTGCCGTAAAACAGGAACAGGGAAATTTGGGCTTACCTATTTCTCACAATTTAATCAGCAGGTGAAAGAGAATCATCTTACAAAATACACATTATCTTTACATGGTCCTTAGTTATCAATAACCAAACTCTTCAAGAATTACATCTGACAATAAGCATCATTTGCTTCACTTTACAGCTCTTTAAAGTAACAAAGTTGCAACAACCTAGTAAGAAAACAATGCTTTATTCCAGCAAATAATTATCTTCTTCCTCTAAACCATCTCTCTAATGTCTCTACTATATTTTTCTGCACAAATTCAATTATTAATAAATCAATGAGAAATAAATTCCTTTCATTAATCATTCTCACCAGCCCCCCAACAGACTCAATGTTATTTTACTGCTGTGGATTTTTATTGACTGTATTCATTCTCTCCAAGAATCAGGAATAAAGGTTCAACTGAAGGTACACAACAACTGGACATAATTCAGGGATGTTGTGGTTGAAACTTTTCATGGTCACACCTCCCCACTTTGCCTGACCAAATCTTACTTATATCACTTCTTATGGTGGGAAGGATATACTGCCATCTGTGATTTTTAATGAAAGATGATCCCAAGCCATAAGAAGCAGCTAACCCTTACCACAGCAGCTGGGCTCTGTCTCCAAAGAGAGTTATAGGAGAATCATTGCATGCATAGCATTGCTTTGCAAGAATCTGATTAGATACAGTGTGGTAATCAAAAATGTGAACAAGCACAGTACAACTTCAGAAAGTGAGATTTACTATTCTATTCTCAGTTCCACATTCTTTCTAGATTACGAGTAGAAAGCCATTGTCTCTAGCTTTCACAGAGGCAAATTATTTTACATTGTCTCTCTAGAAGTAAAAGTATGAAAGGAGAAAAATTAAATGGAGGCATGAAAATTAAAGCCAAGCTTATTCCTCATTATTGCCCCTAAAGAAAGGACAGAGCAGAATGGGCCTTACACAGGTAGAATACATATTCTTTGTAAAAGCGTAAGGCCAGAAAGGAATGAGAAGAAAGCTGAGATTTTGTGAGGCAGAAAAAGAAAAGTAACATTTCTAACGAATTTGAGAGAAGTTTTCCCACAAAGTTCCTTGAAACAAAGCTCAAAAAGTCACACCGTTTTAGAAGATCACAGAAAAAAAAAAAAAAAAAAAAAAAACTGGCAAATGCAAGGATAGCAAACAAAGAAACCTACAGAACCCTGGAAATTAGTTGCAATTTGAGAATGCAAGACCTCTTGGTGCCAGATTGTTCCATTTGTTAAGAAATGCTAAAAATCTTACATGAAATTTCCTGACTTTTAAAAGAATATGTAGCCCAAACAAAACACCTGTGTACATTAGATTTAAACCGTGAGCCACCAGTTGCAACCCTCTTATTACACAAAGTGAGTACATTTAGACTCAAGGAGTTTAAACTCAATGTCAAATAGTTACTTGTGGGCAAATCCTGATGCCAATCTGTGCTCTGTCCATGTCCTTCAGCAACTGGTTTACCCTAAATATGTCAACAATATGAAGACTGTGGAAAGGAAAAAATAAAATTACAGGTGATAAGGACCTTTCCATTTTCCCATGTTAGCTACCCAATTTGTAGTTATGCTGCTGAAGAAAAGAACCTAAGCCTTCCTGACAGGCATGGGCTGCAAGAAGCACTATGCTTACAATATGCAGCCATGGATCTTTTGAGAGATGTGCAGGGATACACAGGCACTTCTCAGATTAGAATCTGACTCAAGGAGTATAAACCATCTTCTTCTAGGATTGTGACACTTTCTCAAAATGACAAGTATGTTGACATAAGGCAATAAACACAACTGACCAGTATTTTTCTATGAAGATTTTACTCATTAATGCCTTGAAATAACAAACACTATTTTGAAACATTTAAAAATAACTCTTGCTGCAGTATTTACTTGTTCTTGTTGAGAACTGCAAACAAAAAATAGCCACTCATGGAGACTTGCATGAGTGTACTATGCTTTTCAATAAAATCGAGACCAGTTCTTTAAGGTCAGAGGTAAAATCCACAAAACTTTAACAAAACAAAATAATGCAAACTAAGAGGGATATTTCATGTCTTTAAAAACTATTCTATGTAAAAATGTTATTGGGGTACTGTGACATATCTTACAAGAATATAGAATGTATTATGTGTGCATAATAGATTTGCAATAAAGATGAAAACTGATATTGAACAACTTTGCCTTAAAGAAACCTTCAGCCATGGACTCTAAGATGAGAATTTAAGTCTATAAGTACAAATAAAAAATGTTCACGTTAAATGCATACATTCCTTTTGCAAATAAGAGTTGAGACATGTAATACACAGATATTTCATATATTTTTATAATGATGTTGAATCAAAGCATGGTTTGGAACATTCACTGACTGGAATTCTTTCACCTAGCTAGGAAAAATTCCTTTACAGAAGAATTGGTTAATTTCTTTTCAAATGTTACTATCTAGGTGGCCTGTTTTCTGTGACTCCATAGTCTCAGAAGACTCTGGAAGTTTAAAATAAAACATACTTACCAAAGAACATACAACTAAATATCCTCTTATGTTATCAAAAGGAATCAAATTAGAACAGAAGCATATTGTAAACAGCTGGTCACATGATCAGACATTCAGTTAGGAGGTCATTTTGTTAGAACGCAGGAGCTTTAAAAAGATCTAAGAACACAGGAAACTGAACCAATAACTAAATACTACCATGATCTCATGCTTCATTTTGGGAAACAGTGCAGAGGCAATAAAGAGAATTTTAGGACTATTTTAGATACAACTATGCAAGGATGGTGAGCTTGCTGTCTGCAAAGGAGCTGACTGCTCCCTTATAAATGTCAAAACCGACTTAAGAAGGATCTGGGCCAATATAACTTCATCTCAAAAAATAACAGCTATTATTATAGATCACACTGCAAATGGTGTTTTGAATCATGCTATCTGTACCAAATTAAGTTTGCAAAAGGTAAATTATGTAATTCTATAACACTTCAGTGGCATACAGGTTCTTAAGGCCCACCATTCGCATAGGCAAGAAATGCCGGGCCACACTTTTTTATTATATTTCTTATAGTGAGAAATAATTTTGCTATTCCAAATATGCCATACTTTTTAAATGAACATAAAACTTCCAACCTTATAGCATTTGTCAGCTCTCACCGTACACATTCCTTAAAGGCAGAAACAAGATTTATTCATCTATATTTCTTACCATCTAATGGTAATGTTCACATGTATGTTTAAAACATGTTTATAAGTTGATATTCAAGAAACCTGCCTTTCGTTTATTCACTCAATTTGCTGTTCATTCAGATGATTCATATTTTTTTAAAGATTGAAATATAAAATTTGTGGTATTTACTTCATACGATTTTTTGATACACTTTCATCAGTTAAGTGTTTTTAAAACCAAGTTTTCTGCAATTCTATGAAGCATGTTTTCCCTTGACATTCCTAGATTTAGTGTTGCAATCAAAGGAAAATAAAATACTGGTTTCAAATACTGTTTATAAGATATATATGGTCCTTAAATCTCTTCCCTATATGTAATGACATTTAAGAGTTCCATCATCTCATGGAGAACTTACAAGGGTTGCAATACCAACCTCTTGTGTCATGAAACTTAATCTCCTAGTGTCTGGCCAAGTTTAAATTGGAGCACATCCACTATGTTGTCATAATCCAGAAAGATGCAAGCAGGAGTTCTGGGACGATTTATCTCCTCCTTCTTAGTTAATGGGGGTCCCTTTCCCCCATTACCCTGAGAAATATCCTTTGGCAAGGTCCTTAAGCCACTGCTGTTTTTGAATTTTCAGTTAGCAGCTTGAACTGACAGTGTTAAATTCTGGCTGTGTTAGGGCAGAGACAGTGGCCACTCTCTGAGACTCACACTTCTGCTGATTGCCTACCTCATACATCTCCAGACCAATTTTCTAAGCAGCATATGGCAAAGAGAGAGATTAGAGCTGGAAGGTAAAAGACCTTGCTTTTGATCCTAGCTGTCGCTACTCCAGTCAGATAGAGTCACCTTTCAAACGTATTTCTTCATGAGTAAAATGAAAAGTTTGAATAAAAATGCTGTCTAAGGTACTTTCCAGAGTTGAAAAATCTATCATTTCAATCTCTTACAGCCATAATTTTCTCATCTATAGAATGGGGACATTGTACAGATTAAACTAGATAATAGAAACATTAAGGGCCAGGCACAGTGATTTATACAGCCAGGCAGGGTAGCTCATGCCTGTAATCCCAGCACTTTGGGAGGCCGAGATGGGTGGATCACTTGAGGTCAGGAGTTTGAGACCAGCCTGACCAACATGCTGAAACCTCGTCTCTACTAAAAATACAAAAAATTAGCTGGGCATAGAGGTGGGCACCTGTAATCCCAGCTACTAAGGAAGCAGAGGCAGGAGAATCACTTGAACCTGGGAGGCAGAGGTCACAGTGAGCCAAGGCCACACCAATGCACTCCAGCTAGGCAACAGAGTGAGATTCCATCTCAAAAAAAAAAGAAAAAAGAAATATTAGATCAGGGAATTTAACTCTTGTCACTGTGATAGCCCAAGTGTACATAACAGTGCCTGCCATGTTATAGGCACCCAATAAATATTTCTGGAGTTATAAATATCAGTGGATGCTTTGACCAGGAGCAACATGAATATAATTCCTTCTAATGGCTGGCTACATGAGTGCTAACCACGGAGATGATCCAATAGTCTGCCTGTCTACTGAGCAGGACCAGCCACAGCAGCTGTTTCACACTTAACATCTTGTCCACTTATCTCTGGCGCAATTTAACACCATGCCTATCTTGGAAATGTCCCATGGTTTTGGCCCAAATCTCCTATGTACCTAGGCAGTACTGTTAGAATTGTAGGAATGGTCTGGATTATCCCATTTTTAGTATCGTACACTCACTTTTCTATTTTTTTTTTTTTTTAGACGGAGTCTCTCTTCTCTCTCTGTCACCAGGCTGGAGTGCAGTGGCATGGCCTTGGCTCACTGTAACCTCCGCCTCCCGGGTTCAAGCAATTCTCCTGCTTCAGCCTCCAGAGTAGCTGAGACTACAGGCCCATGCCACCACTCCCAGCTAACTTTTTGTATTTTTGGTAGAGGGGGGGTTTCACCGTGTTGGCCAGGATTGTCTCGATCTCCTGACCTCATGATCCACCTGCCTCGTGCACCCACTTTTTCAGTGATGCTACCAACTGCTGAGAATGACTTTGGCAAAGGAGGAACAAAGACACTTGTTTTCAGGTGACTGCCTGACAAAGTTTTTCAAACCTGGACCATCCCCGTCACCCTCTTGGCATGAAGCACATATTGATCAGAGGTTCTGGATTATTTGAAGCAGATCCAATTTCAAATTGTCTATTATGATAAAGCATATTAAGTTACTTGCACTAATTTTTGCATGCAGATATGTATCTTCTTTCTTCCCTGTTTACAATTCTTATTTAGGAGATTTAATATATTATTGTATTTCCCAAAACATTTTCCCTGAAGTCTAGTCCTCAGAAATGTTCTGTGAAAAAAAAAAAATTTGTAGAAAAATCATTTGGGGAGAATGTTGGCTACATAATGAATATTACCACGTTAAAGGTTTTTATAAGTCCTACAGAGAAAAAATCAACTTGTTTTCTAGCATTTCCCCAATCTTTTCATCCAGAAATATTTTTCTTTTCCAAGCAACATTTATGAACAACCATGGAATGAAGGAACAGGTTTTGTGAAATGCTCATAAGTCTTTTTTAATTGGGAGCAAAGAAGGAAATACGACGCAGTTTATGAACAAGAGACAATCTTAAAATTCATACTGATAAGTACATTTTACCATAAAATTTACCTAATAAACTTCATAGCGAGGAGGCAGCTCTAGCTTTGATAAATGCTAGCATTAAACTATTAAAAGCCTGGGCCCCACCGAGGCATACTTTCTTTACAAGGGAACAGTCTGTAACCTCAGCTAATTCAGCCAAGTTTGAGGGTATGAAGGGAGATGCATTTGATAGAATAAAACAGTAAACTACAACAAAGAAAAGGCCTTCTGATCAATGAGGGAAAATCAATGAGGGAGGCATGCAGACATACCACCTTCTTCCTGCCCACATAACTCCCCACAGATTCACTTTATATATGACAGAAAATTTTATTTTGTTTTGTTCTAAGGTTAGAGCATGTATCCACATTGAAGGAAAACACACATCCCAAATGTATCCCATTTGCTCCATTTGCACCAGAGCAACAGAAAAAGTTTGAGTCAAAGATGAATGCAAATTGACAGCGGTCACATGTGAAGTCAGAAATTACTTGTACTAAAGAATAATGTTCAAACAGGATTGATGACTTTATGGGCATACTGCCCCTAAGAGGTAGACATGGAGCCCCATCCTACAGAGGGATGTTTATAGGTTTTTTGACTGCTTAATATGACCATAAGTAGTGCTTGCCTTCTGATTTGACCCAGGGGTGCTCTACGGAGAATCAGGTTAACTGATTAGGTTAGCTACCCCTTGTGTGCTGGGCATCAGGCACCTGGCCACCTACACTTTATTAACAGTTCTGCAGCTGATCCTGAGGCAGCCAGAATTGGGAACCACTGCTCAGTTCTCACCCAGGAGATGCTTAATCCCTCTAGCAATTCAGATAAAGAAAGAAGGAAAAGACGAGGCCAAAAATAAATAGCCAAAGCCAGGGTCAAGACCCTTGCTTCTGTGGCAGACTCTTCACCTGTCATGTAGGAACTCCCTATGTGACTTGGTAATTGGTTTCAGCGAGGAGAGATCAGAGCTAGAGAGCTAGAGACTGAAACTGACTTTAAGTGAGACCAGTTTGCAGAGTTGGTGACAGTGAGCAGAGGGAAAACAAGAAGGCTTTTACAAGACCCAAGAAGGCTTTTGTATAATGGTATAATACTATTCCTTGTAGCAAATTCATTGTAACCAAATGCCCAAAGACCAGTTTCTTAATGCCATGACATTTAAAAAAAAAAAAAAAAAAGCTTTGTTTTGCAGAGTTTTTCTTGCAGCGTCGACCCCAGAGTTCCAATTGCATCTTCCCATCAGATAGCCACTAGTAGTACTAACGTTTATTGACCCCTCAACACATGCCAGGCTACATGCTAAACACTGTAGGTATAGTAGCTCATTTGCTCTTCACCACAACCTATGCAGGGAGTAAAGTTATTCTTACGCACAGAGAAAAGTGAAGGTTGGAGAGGTGAAGTAACTTACTCAAAGTTACACTGCTAGTGAGTAAACAATGGAGGCAGCATCAAGTTAGAGCCTGTCTGACCAAAGTTCCTGCTCTTAACAACTGTGTCTGGCTGCCAGGATAGATGAAGTTTAATTACCTGCTACACTACCCCCCAAAGTATGCATCTGTGTTCTGAGCAGAGACCAGGCAGACCTCTGTATCTTTCCTGCTGTAAAACAATGCTAGAGCTAGAGACTCTCCTCATCCCACTGCTTCCTCAAGATGGAAGAGTGTTTCCCTATGGGTCAAATATCTTCCGAACTTACACATTTCTCAGATGACCCAGCTTTCATGTTTTCTTGGATTTGTAAGCAGGACCCTTACACAATATCATGTGAAGGATATGTTTGAGAAACACTAGTTCATCCATGGTGGATCCACATGTCATCTGCCAGGTGTCATCTGTCCTAGTTTTGTATCTGGCAGTGTTCATACCTACATTGGTGATCAGCCTTACTGCTCCCTCTTACAGGGTTTGCTCTGTTCTGAATGGTGTGCTCTTTAACCTTCATGTGTTCCATGTATCTGACTGAGGAGGGAGACTATTGTCTGTAGACACTGATCACAAATATTTATTAGAATATAAGGAATAGTATATTCCTCTCTTCAATTGCCTTTGGCCAAAAAATTGCAATAATTTTCAAGAACAGATTGTGAGTTTCATTCCAAACAGGTAAACTATCATTTAAGCAGTTTTGCTTAGTACAGCAATTTCCAGGTCTCCACAGATAGGCCGTAGTTACAGTGCTTTGCTGATCTGGTTTCCACACACACAAAAAATCTATTAAAAGAAAATTCTTTAGAACAGATGTGTTGACAAATCTCTGTCCACGAAGGCAGTCAAGCTATTTAACAAAAATGTTAGTTCAGTATGTGTTCTGTTTGTTGTAACTGTATGAGTTTGCTGAGTCTCAGTGTGGGTGGATGGAGGAAGTAGATTGGGGATAACAGGGAAAGAAGCATTAGCAGAGCCAGGTGAAGATGAAAGAAAGCAGCAACGGGGTGGAATAAGAGGGAGTCAATGAGGGAGAGAAAGAGAAGACAGAGTGGGACAGTTGAAGCCAAAGTTTCAGAAACAGTGCCAGAAGGCAGAAAAAATGATTCCGTGACTTTTACCATTCTAGGTAATGCTAATCCCAACAGTCCTTCCCCTGATGCAGCAATCTTAAATCATCTTCCACCTCATACCTTTTCCTCCCCCTCTCTTAGAGAGAGAAAGCACCGGATTTTCAAGCCTGACATCTCTGAATTTTATTTGACTCCATTCTCTTTCTCATACCAGCATTGCGTCAACCACCAAGTTCCAACAACTTTTCCAATTTATTGTTGTTCAAATCTGTCCCTTTCTCCCGATTACTGTCATTAGCTCTCCAGCAGGCTTTTTCAGCCATCCCCTACTGCTGTCAAGCACACCTTCCTTCAATCCATTCTTTGCTCAGCAGCCCAGAGTATTACCTAAAATGCAAAACATCACCTAATTGCATCTACACTCAGTCTTTCTGCCCCCACTCTTAATTCTTTCCATCTGTACTCAACACCAACATGATGCTTAAATGCTCCCCCATGGCATTCCAAATAAACTTCCAATTTTTCAAAAGGCAGACAAAACCTTTTTATATTCAACTTTCTCTACACTTTTACCTTCATCTTTTCTCCCATCACTCTTACCAGTCTCAATGTATATTCCAGCCAGCATCCTTAGCCCCTGAGTATTTTCTATCTTTATAGCTTTGTACATACAGAGCCCTCTACATAGATTGGATCCACACCCTCACCAGCTCCTCCTCTTGTCCACTCTTCAGGTCTTTTGCTCTGGTAGTGAAATTGGAAGCAAGACAATTTTAGATTGTCTTAATGCAGTTAGTCCAGCTGAATAATTCCCCAGATATATAAAATTTTTAGGTAGATAGATAGATAGATAGATAGATAGATACCACGTACAGAGACATGGCACATATCAAGCAGACTTTCCCACCTGCCCCATCCCTGAGCTGCCACAATCCTTTGGACTTGCCTCTCTTAGAGCCCTTATCATCGTCTTTTGTCTTTGACAAGCCACAACAGAAGGTTTTAATCTCTTCAGGTGCAATAACTCTGTCAGGATATTCTCAACGTCAGCTGATTGCTCCCACACACAATAGCTATTGCTTCTTAAATGGAAAAAATTCTTGCCCACACCAAAGCTTTCAATGTTGAGAAACTATTATTTGCAAAGGGTGCATGCCAAAGAAAGGAGGGTAGGAAGTAAACTTTCCATACCCTTCAGTAATTGATTTTTACTTAAACACAATTTGAATTTAACAAAATCATCTAATCCCAAACAAGCAAAAGCTGAATGAACTCATCCCTACTAGATCAGCCTTACAAGAACTGCTCAATGGATTTCTGCATCTGAAAGCAAAAAGATGATAACATCATTAAAATAGGTAAAATGATAAAAGTCACTGGTGAAATAGAAGCACAAAGGAGAAAGTAAAGGATCGAAACTTATCACTACAAAAAACTCACCAAACAATGATAAATAATGAAAGAGAAAGAAAGGAACAAAGAATGTATAAAACAACCAGAAAATAGTTAACAAAATGACAGGAGTAAGTCCCCACCTGTCAATGAATGTGCATGTAAACAGATTAAATTTTCCACTTAAAGGGTAACTTTTAAGATAAATTCCCCACCAGCTGAATGGAAGAAAATATGATACAACTTTATGCTGCCTACAAGGAACTCACTTCACTGTAAAGACACATATACAACTGACCCTTGACCAACACAAAGGTTAAGGGCACCAACCCTCAGGCAGTAAGAAATTCCCATATAATTTTTGACTCTACAAAAACTGAACTACCAATATTCTATTGTTGACTGGAAGCCTTACTGATAACATAAACAGTCAATTAAAATATATTTTATATGTTATATGTATTATATACTTGCAATAAGTAAGCTAGAGAACAGAAAATTTTATTAAGGAAATCATGAGAGAAGAGAAGATATATTTACTAACCATTAATTGGAAGTGACTCATCATAAACATCTTCATCCCTATCTTCACATTGAGTAGTCTTAACAGGAGGAGGAAGAGGAGAGGTTGGTTTTGTTGTCTCAGAGGTGGCAGAAGTAGAAATGGTAGAGAGGGTGGAAGGGGAGACAGGAGAGTTACACTCAGTGTAACTTTTATCGAGAAAAATTTGCATATAAGTGGACCCATTCAGTTCAAACCTGTGTTATTCAAGGGTCAACTGTAGACTGAAAGTGGAGGGATGGGAAAAGACATTCCACATGAACAGAAAAAAAAGCAAGCAAGAGTAGCTATACTTATATCAGATAAAACAAACTTTAAGTCAAAAAGTGTAAAAAGAGATAAAGAAGGTTATTATATCATGATAAAGGGGTCCATTTAGCAAGAGGATATACCAATTATAAACATATATGTACCCAACACCAGAGCACTCTGATATATAAAACAAATATTATTACATCTAAAGGGAAAGATAGGCTGCAATACAATAATGGTTGGGGACCCCATTCTCAGCATTAGACAGATCATCTAGACAGAAAATCAACAAGGAAACATTGGATTTAAACTTCTTTAGACCAAATGGTCCTAAGAGACATTTACAGAACATTTTATCTAACAGCTGCAGAATACACTTTTTTTTTCATCAGCACATGGAACATTCTCTAGGATAGAACACATGTTAGGCCACAAGCCAAGTCTCAACTAATTTAAATGAACTGAAATTATATCAAATGTCTTTTCTGACCACAATGGAATAAAAATAAAAACCAATAACAAGAGGAACTTTTGAAATTTACAAATACATGGAAATTAAACGACATGTTCCTGAATGACCAATAAGTTAATAAAGAAATCAGGAAGAAAATTTAAAAATGTCTTGAAACAAATACAAATAGAAACACAACATACCAAAACCCATGAGACACAGCAAAAGCAATAATAAGAGAGAAGTTCACAGCAATAGACACGTACTTCAAAAATGTAAACAGATTTCAAATAAGCAACCTAATGACATATCTGAAAAAACTAGAAAAACAAGAACAAACCAAACTCAAAATTAGTGGAATGAAAGAAATAATAAAGATGAGAACAGAAGTAAATAAAACCAGGACTAAAAAAATATGTAAAACATGAAAATGAAAAGTTAGTTCTTTTTGAAAGATAAACAAAATCAACGAACTGTTAGCTAGACTAGCCAAGAAAAAGAGAGAAAAGACACAAATAAAATTATAAATAAAAGAGACATTACTACTGATACCACAGAAACACAAAGTCTCATTAGAGACTATTATGAACAACTATGTGACAACAAATTAGAAACCTAATAAAAATGGGTAAATGCCTGGGCACATGTAACCTACCAGCATGGAATCAAGAAGAAACAGAAAACCTGAATAGACCCATTGTTAGTAATGAGACTGAATTAGTAATAAAAAGTCTTCCATCAAAGAAAAGTCCAGGACCTGATAGCTTCACTGCTAAATTCTACATTTAAATAATTATTACCAATTCTCTTTGGTAATTATTACCAAGCTCTTCCAGAAAATTGAAGAGAAGGGAATTCTTCCAAACTCATTCTATGATGCCAGAGTAACCCTGATACCAAAACCAGACAGCATCAAAACAAAACAAAAAACATTATAGGCAAATATTCCTGATTAACACAGATGTAAAAATCCTCAACAAAATACTAGCAAATTGAACCAAGCAGCACATTAAAAAGATTATTTATCATGATTAAATGGGATTTAACAGACATTTACAACACATTTTATGCAAGAATGTTTCAACATATGCAAATAAATAAACATGATACATCACATCAACAGAATGAAGGACAAAAATCATATGATCATCTCAATAGAAACAGAAAAAGCATTTTATAAAATAAAAAATCTCTCCATGATAAAAACTCAACAAACTAGGTATAGAAGAGCCATACCTCAATACAATTAACGTCATTTATGACAATCCCACAGCTACTATTATACTGAACTAACACTATACTGAAAAGCTTGCACCTTTTCTCTTAAGAACTGGAAGAAAACAAAGATATTCATTCTCACCACTGTTATTCAGTGTAGCTCTGGAATTCCTAGACAGAGCAGTTAGACATGAGAAAGAAATAAAGGGCATTCACACTGGAAAAGGGAAAGTCAGTTGTCTCTGTTTACAGATGACATGAACTTATATAGAGAAAAACCTTTAAAAGTCTACCATAAAACTCCTAGAACTAATAAGCAAATTCAGTAAACTTGCAGAATATGAAAACAAAACTCAGTCATGTTTTTATGAACAACAATGAACTAGCAGAAAAAGAAATCAAGAAAGCAATCCCATTTGTAATAGTTACAAAAAATAATAATAAAATACCTAGGAATAAAGTTAACCAAGAATATGAATGATATGTATAAAGAAACTATAAAATACTGATGAAAGAAATTAAAGATGTCACCAAAAAGTGGAAAAAATCTATATTTGTAAATTGGAAAAATTAATATTAAGAAAATAATCATACTGCCAAAAGCAATCTACAGGCTCAGTGTAATCCGTATTAAAATACCAATGACATCCTTGAAGAAATAGAAAAAAACAGTATTAAAATTCATAGGGAGCCACAGATGACCGACCCCAAATAGCCAAGGTAATACTGAGCAAAAATAACAAAACTGGAGGATCACACCACTGAATTTCCAAATATACTACAAAGCTATAGCAACCAAAGCAGCATGGTACTGGCATTAAAACAAACACATAGACCACTGAAACAGAGTAGAGAACCCAAAGATAAATACATGTATTTAAGACCAATTGATTTTTGGCTGGACATGGTGGCTCACACCTGTAATCTCAGCACATTGGGACACCTAGGCAGGCAGATAACTTGAGGTCAGGAGTTCAAGATCAGCCTGGCCAACATGGTGAAACCCTGTCTCTACTAAATATACAAAAACTAGCCAGGCATAATGTGTACCTGTAGTCCCAACTACTGGAGAGGCTGAGGCACGAGAATCACTTGAACCCAGGAGGCGGAAGTTACCGTGAGCTGAGATTATGCCACTGCACTCCAGCTTAGGCAACAGAGTGAGACTCCATCTCAAAAAGAGAAAAAATAAGTAAATAAATAAAACAAAGTGATTTTTCAACAAAGGTGTCAAGAACATTTAGTGGGGAAAGGACAGTCTCCTCAACAAATGATGCTGAGAAAACTGTATATCCATTGGCAGAAAAATGAAGAGATCCCTATCTCTCACCATATACAAAAATGAAATCAAAATGGATTAAAGACTTAAATGCAAGATCTGAAACTATAGAACTGCTAGAAGAAAATACTGGGAAAACACTTCAGGACAGTGGTCTGGGCAACATTTGTTGGATAAGACCTCAAAAGCACAACAAACAAGAGTAAAAATAGACAAATGAGTATTGGCTGGGCACAGTGGCTCAGGCCTGTAATCCCAGCCGTTTGGGAAGTTTAGGCAAGTGGATCATTTAAGGTCAGGAGTTTGAGACCATCCTGGCCAACATGGTGAAACCCCATCTCTACTATAAGTTAAAAAAAAAAAAATAGTGGAGTGTGGTGGCACACACCTGTAATCACAGATACTTGGGAGGCTGAGGCAGGAGAATTGCTTGAACCTGGGAGGTGAAGGTTACAGTGAGCTGAGATAGCACCATTGCACTCCAGCCTAGGCAATAGAGCAACACTGTCTCAAAAAAGAAAAGTAGACAAATTGGATCACTCAAACTAAGCTGCTGCACAACAAAGGAAAGAATATACAGAGTGAGTAAACAGAATGGGAAAAAATATTTGCAAACTATCCTTCCAACATGGGATAAATAACCAGATAATATAAGAAACTCAAACAACTCAATTGCCAAAAACAAACAAGCACCAACAAAAAAAGAATCTGCTTAAAAAGTAGGCAAAGGATCTGAATAGACATTCCTCAAAGAAGACATATACACGGTCAACAGACACATGAAAAAAGTGCTCAACATGACTCATCATCATGGAAAACACACACACACACAAACCCACAATCAGGTATCATCATCTCACCCCAGTTAAAATGGCTATTTACAAAAAAAAAATTTTTTAAATAACAGATGCTAGCAAGGATGTGGGAAAAGAGAAAAGCTAATATACTACTGGTAGGAATGTAGATTAGTAAGAACACTATGGAAAATATTATGGAAGTTCCTCAAAAAACTAAAATAATAAATCTACCACAAGCTTCAACTATCCCACTGTTGGATATATACCCAAAAAAAGAAAAAGAAAAAAAAAAGAAATCAGGGTATTGAGGAGGTATCTGCTGGCTTGTGCTTATTGCAGCACTATTCACAATAGCCAAGATATGGAATCAACCTACCTGTCCATCAACAGATCAATAGATAAAGAAAATGTCACACATATGATGGAATACTATTCAACCGTAAAGAAGAATGAAATTGTGTCTTAGCAGCAACATGGAAAAAACTGGAAATCATTATGTTAAGGGAAATTAGCCAGGCACAAGAAGACAAATCTCATATGTTCTCACTAATATGTAGGAGCTAAAAATATTGATATCATGGGAGTAAAAAGTAAAATGATGGGTACCAGAGACTGGGAAGGGTAAAGAGGCAATGAGGAGAGGTTAGTTAATGGGTACAAAAATACAATTTGATGGATCAAGTCTTACTATTCAATAGTTCAGTTGGATGAGTTAATGGTATCATTAATAGGTAGTTAATGATAATTGATCATATATTTCAAAATAGCAGAAGAGAAGATTTAAACTGTTCTCAACACAAATAAATGATAAATGTTTGAGGTGATGGATATCCCAATTGCCCTGATTTGATTATTACACATTGTGTGTGTGTACCAAAATATCACATGTACCCCATAAATGTATGCAAGTTATTATGTATGTATCAATAAAAAACCTGAATAGCCCATCTGATTGATTAACATGAGATTTTTACCTGCAAACATGAGGAAGGGTTTTTTAAAACATTGTATAATATCTGAATAGTTTTCTTTGATGTTATCTGCAGTTTAATCACAGTGTTTATTGATGTTTCCATAAATATATCTGTACTAAAGCACAGTTTATTTTCTGGACCACAGAGCTCTAATTTCATCCACCCCAGAGAATATCCATCATTTTCATCCAATTCCTTAACTTTATAGGAGGTCTTCCTTCCTCTTCAATGTGACAAATAAACCATTTTCCATCGCTTAAGCTCACAGTAGCTGTTATAGTAGAAGTCCTTTGCACAAGACAGAACAATTCATTAGGCATTCAGCAATAGTACATTAAGTACCATGAGGAGAAATTCGGAACCTAGATAAAGACCTGCCATTAAGGAGCATCCATTTTTAGATGTGAATAGTCAGCAACTTTGAAGAAGCTGCTGTTAGTGCTCCCTGATCTTCCCTGTCTATAAACCTCTTTTCTCTGTTTGCTTTTTCTTTCCTTTTCCTGCTTTACTGGTCTTAGGCCTGACATTAACACTCCCAGGTACTCAAATTCCCAGAGTAATACCAAGCTTTTCTCTTGCTTCTTCCTTCAATTTCTACTGCTTCCAGGTCCAAGGTCAGAGTCCCAGCACCCCCACCCTACTGGTGAGTAATTCTTCTATAAAATATTTAACTTCTCTGCACTCCAACTTCCATTGACGGAAGTCACATCTGCCTGTTACAGAAATTCAGATCTGAAAAATATCTGGAACAGTCTTACAAAAGGTCACTCTATCACATGAGATAATGAATATAAAAATATGCTACCACCAAAAAGTGCTACACAAATCTTGTCATGATGACATTTATTTTTAAGTGAAAAGATAAGAAGTAAGCCTATGATGCCACCTGGACCAAAATAGCAGATTTGATCTTCATTTATAACCCTGCCCAAATGTACAGTCCTAGAGCCAGTCTCAATTTTTAAGAATATATATGGTGGATAAGCAAGAGTAGATATGATGGGTGGGTGGGACTGGTGCAGAGGGGATTAAAGTTGGGGGAAGGGTAAATTCAGTGACAAAAGACAGGGATTTCCACATAATCTTTTTGGGAAGCGTTGCTCCCATTGGCTATAAGGACTATAGTAAGATAGTTGATACTATATTGTAAGATAGTTGATACTATATAGGTAATATTTACTAAGGGATTTACTATGCACCATGTATATGTACTCTTTTAAGAGTTTTATATGTATTCACTTTCTATCCTCCCAACAAACTATGAGAAAGGAACTGTTATTACTCTCATTTTACAGAGAGAGAAACTGAGGCACATGAGGTTACATAACTCAGCATCTGAGTCTAAAGCCCACAGTTTTGACCTGCAGGCTCTACTACCTTTCAGTACAGCACTGTGCACTTAAGCACATGGATTATAGCCCCAAACTGCTGGGGTTGAAATCACTGCACCGCTTACAATTACCCTCAGATTAATGAGAGAATAGGTATCAGGTGCACGGTAAGTACATAGTAGATGTTAGCTAGCAACACATTGGCACAATTTGCTTTTGTTCACTCTTCAAACAAAGAACTGGCTCTTTCAATTGTCCTAAAGCAAAGCCATTTTTGAAGGCAACACATTTAAAATAAAATGCCAAATGGAGGCTCGCACAGATGCATAGTGAACCAGCTGTACTGAGATCATTAAATGTGTCAGACTGAGACCCTCCCAGGCTTTACAGTGGAATAGGGCAGCAAGAAACCAGAAACCATTCACTTGCCATTTATACAATGCTAAGATGGTCCACTGTGAATAGAATTAATTTAATTTTTTGTCCCCAAATCAATCCATACAGGGTAAGGCAGACACAGCCTAAAGTCTGTCTCTCTAAACAGATAAGGTGAACGAGGGAGCAAGGCAATTTGAGATAATTTTAATGTAACTAGTCCAGTTGAATAATTTAAGCTAAAGCTTCCTATTTAGCCTTAATGAAGGTTTTTAAAAATGAAATAATCTGGATAATTGTCCCAGATTTCCATTTCAGTTTGTGTCTATCGACAAAGCTTAAACTTGCAATTAAGAAACTTGTTTTTAAAAAGGACTGGAACTTAGCTATCTGTTTAGATAGAAAGGGGAATCTTCTGCAACCTATACCTATCGGATCTGGACCATCCTTAGGTAGTCTTCTTTCACAAATCCTCTGTCAGTACTTCCCCTCTAGTCTCTCTTCTGATAGAAAAGATATAATCAATTATTTCATAATAGGATGTGAGTTACACAGTATGTTTTACCTCCCTGGAGTATTTGCAATTCAGAAAAGAGCCACTATATGAGGAAAAAGCTCAACAGAAAGCAATGAATCATTATCAGAGGCATTTCAACTATCCACAGTAGGCCTACATCTTTGAGCAGGGAAACTTCCCAGCTTCCTGTCAAATCCACAGGCATCTATTTACACCCTATCCATCGAAAACACTTCAAAATTGTTGGCATTTTAAGAGTCAGTAATAGTCCATCATGATATTATAAAAATCAAAGCAATATAAATCTTCATTAATGGAAAATAACAGACAATATAATTATCTATTCAATATACCAAAAAGCTATGAAATAACAAAAAACATTTCTCACTAAAAATGTAGATGATTTCTATGCTTTAATACAGTATGGAAGCTAGAGGAGATATTATTTTCAATCATAATGACACATATGCATTTTAAAAGCCCTGCAGGTAAGTCTGACCGTGATATTTGGCACCAGACATGTAGTTTTGTTAGATATGAGACAGGGAAGTATAGATAAGCACAATTTGTCACACAGCAGAGGCAGTGACTCATTAAATAGTACATATTTTCAGAGAAAGTTAAACAGTCAGAGTATGTGTGAGGTAGTTGTGTCTCTGAAGAACATAACATGTATGCATTTGCCTACCAAAAAAAAAAAAAAAAAAAAAAAAAAACACTTCTAACTAAGTTGTAGAGACAAGGCACAATGTTTTAAATTTTTACCAATTTTTCTTAATCACTATTCAACACCATGATGATCTTGGCAAAAATTGTTTCAATATGCCCAGACATGTCTTTGTATAGTAATATCTTAAATCCAGAATTCAGAACAATTGCATGATATAAGGATTTGACCACTCTTGTCATTAGAACTACTACCTTCAATAGCAAAATTACATTGTGTATGTATTATTGGATATAGCACAATATTATATAGTATTTCAGTTCACCCTCTTTATGTAAGAATATTCTTTTAATTGTGAAAAAAATACACATAATGTAAAACTTACCGTGTTAGCTATTTTAAGTGTACTGGTCAGTATTGTTAAGTATATTCGCATTATTGTGCAATCAATCTTCCGAACTTTTCATCTTGCAAAACTGAAACTCTGTAACCATTAAACAACAACTCCTCATTTTTCCCTCCAGACGATACCTGAAAACAAGTACTCTATTTTGTTGCCATGAATTTAATTACTCTAGATACTTCAAACAAGTGGAATTACACAGCATTTTTCTTTTTGTGAAAGGCCTATATCACTTAGCCTAATGTCCTCAAAGTTCATCCATGTTATAGTATGTGTCAGAATTCCTTCCATTTTCAGGCTGAATAATACTTCATTGTATGTATATGCCACATTTTGTTTATTCTTTCATCTGTCAAGGAAATAATTGAGTTGCTTCCATTTTTTGGCTATTGTGAATAATGCTGCTGCTATGAACATGGGTGTACAAATATCTCTTTGAGACCCTGGTCTTAATTCTTTTGGGTATATACTCTGAGGTGAAATTGCTGGATCATATGGTAATTCTATTTTTAATATTTTGAGGAATTCCCATCCTTTTTTCATAGCAGCTGCATCATTTTACATTCCTACCAACAGTGTACCTGGGTTCCAATTTGTCCACATCCTCACCCGTACTTGTAATTTTCTATTAACAAGTGTTGATAGTAGCCATCTTGATGGATATGAAGTAGAATAATTTTTAAAACATAATTTTCTAAAGTCAAAGTCAAGGATTATTCTCTCATTGAACTCAGTGCTGTGTTTTGTTGTTTAAGAAAGTATTTGGGCTGGGCACCGTGGCTCACGCTTGTAATCCAAGCACTTTGGGAGGCCAAGGTGAGCAGATCACCTGAGGACAGCAGTCCGAGACTAGTCTGCTCAACATAGTAAAACCCCCCGTCTCTACTAAAAATACAAAAATTACCTGCTCATGGTGGTGTGCACTTGTAATCCCAGCTACTTGAGAGGCTGAGGCAGGAGAATCATTTCAACCCAGGTGGCAGAGGTTGCAGTGAGCCGAGATCATGCCATTGCACTCCAGCCTAGACAACAAGAGCAAAACTTTGTCTCAAAAAAAGTATTTGGAAGCAGACATACATGGATTTTAATTGCAATTCCACTATGTTCTAGTTTCTTCTCCAGTGATATAGAAATATGTATACCTTCCTTAAAATATTATTCTAAATACTGAGTTAATGTAAATAAAACACTTAGCATGGCAGCTAGCATATTGTCAGTGCTCAAAAATGGTAGTTGCACTGATATTGAACTAAGAAGACTTATGATACCTACTCATAAGAAACTTATCATCTTGTTGGGAAGAGACCACTAACTTACATGGGACATCTAAATAATGAAAGTGAACTCTGGGGCTTTCAGAATGTGTTCGTGACATTCCAAAAAGACAGAAATCAACCTGCAGAGTTCAAAGCACTTGATGTTTATGAAACTCTTGGAGGGTATGAAGAAAAAAGAGCTTCTTCTATCCCCTCCCCTTCATCTCCATGATTTTTTACCTCTAGGTTCACTCACACATCCAAGAGAGATCCAGGATGATTTTGTCATTCATTCATTGTACCTCCACATAAAGAGTAAAACAGGGAGTGAGCGGGTGGCAACTCCAGTTGGTAGGACCTGGAGACACAGATATGGCATTAAGGAAGGAAACCTGAGCTGATGGAGAAGTTTTAAGGAATCAGGCAGAAGGCAATAAGTAAAAGTCTAGGAGAAGAAGTGTTTAGGTCTGCTATCAAGTACCAAGTCTTCAGCCACAAGAGTTAGGAGACCAGGGATAAGACTCTAGAAATTATATCTATTCTACAGCAACTGCTATATCAGGCAAATTATCAAGGTAGGCCCAGAGCTATGGTTCGAATGCCTTCTCCAAAACTCATATTGACATTTAATTGCCAATGTAACAGGATTAAGAAGTGAGATGGTTAAGTAGGTAATGAGGGCTCTGCCCTAATGAATACGCCAATGCCATTATCTCTGGAGTAGTTAGTTATTGAGAGAGTGTATTCCTGATAAAAAGGATGAGTTCAGTGCTGTTTTTGCTCTCTGTCCTTCATGCTCACTTTCCTTTCCACCATGTCATGGTGCAACATAGAATCCCTTGCGAGATGCCAGCATCATGCTCTAAGGCTTCCCAGCCTCCAGTATTATAAGCCAAATACATTTCTATTTATTATAAAATCACCCAGTCTGTGGGATTTTGTTATAGAAACAGAAAACAGGCTATGACAGAAAATTGGTACGAGAGAGGGATTGTTGCTATAAGAAATGTCTAAAATTGTAGAAGTGGCTTTGGAACTGGTTAATGGCTGGAAACTGGAAGAATATGGAGGCAAAGGCTAGAAAAAGCCTTGACTGCTATGAGTGGTGCATTAAGGGCCATTCTGGTTAAGGGCTTGGAAGAGAAGCACTGTAGGGAAAGTCTGAAACTTCTTAGCAATTACTTAAGTGGTCATAACCAGAATGTTACAAGTAATATAGAAGAATATAGAAGGTGGCTCACGCCTGTAATCCCAGCAATTTGGGAGGCCAAGGTGGGCAGATCACCCAAGGTCAGGAGTTTGAAGCCAGCCTGACCAACATGGAAAAACCTCATCTCTACTAAAAATACAAAAAAATGAGCGGGGCATGGTGGCGCATGCCTGTAATCCCAGCTACTCAGGAGGCTGAGGCAGGAGAATCACTTGAACTCTGGAGGCAGAGGTCGCGGTAAGCCGAGATTGTGCCATTGCACTCCAGCTTGGGCAACAAGAGTGAAACTCCATCTCAAAAAAAAAAAAGAAAGAAAGAAAGAAAAGAAAGGAAAAAGAAAAATATAGAAGGCAAAGTTCATTTGATCAGGTCTAAGACGGAAATAAGGGACAAGGTACTGGAATAAGGGCCATCCTTGTTACACAGTTGCAAAGAACTTAACAGAGCTGCATCTATGTCCCAGTGCTTTATGGACTGCAGAACTTAAGAGTGATAAACTAGGATAGCTGGTGGAAGAAACAGCTAAGAAACAAAGCATTCAGTCTGCTGCATGGTTACTTTTAACCACATACAATGAGATGCAAAAGCACAGAGATGCCCTAAAGACAGAACTTATGATTAAAAGAGAAGCAGAATTGAAAGATTTGGAAAATTTTATCCTGGCCATATAAAGAGTGAAACGATGTGTTCAGGAGAGAATACCAAGGGCCCAGCCAAGTGACAGTTTGCTAAACAGATTAACATGAATAGAAGAGATTCAGATGTTTTTCATTAAAACAATGGGAGAGAGACTCTGAAAGCATTTTAGAGATCTTCAAGTCTGCCCAGGGCTGCCTCTGCTCACTGTATTCTGATATAGTGCCCCTCAGCTACCCCAGCCATGGCTTAAACAGACTCAGGTGAAGCTCAGCCCACCACTCCAGCAGAAGCAAGTGGCAAGGCTTGGTAGCATCCACATGGTATGAAGTCTGTAGGCTCACAGAATGTGAGAACTGTGGGGGCATGCCTACCTTTACCTAGATTTCAAAGGATGTCACACAGCACCAGGGAACCCCGGTAGAGGCTTGTCACAGGAGCAGAGTCATCTCAGAGAGTCCCCACTAGGGCAATGACTAATGGAGCTGTGGGAGAGAGATCACCTCAGAGACTCCAGAACTCTAGGGCCAGCAACATGCAACAGTAGCTTCAAAATAGGTACAAGATTCCAACCCATGACAGCTACTGCGTAGACTAATCCCAGCAAGGCATAAGGGGTACAGCTGCCTGAGGCCTTGGAAACCCATCCCCCACACTAATGTGTCCAAGATATGAAACAGACCCAGCCAAGAATATTATGCAACTTTAAGAGTTAATGATGTTATTCTGTTGGATTTGGGACTTACTTGGGACCAGTCACCCCCTTTTTCTTCCCTATTTCTCTCTCCTGGCCTGGGAATGTCTATCCTATTCCTGTCCCATCATTGTATTTTAGAAGTAGATAATTTTAATGATTTCACAGGCTTACAGCTGGATGTATTTGCTTCAGGATAAATCATGCCTTCACTCTCACTCATATCTGATCTAGATAACTCTGGAATTTGGATTTTTGAGTTGATGCTGTAACAAATTAAGACTGGGAGCTACTAGAATAAAATGAATGTACTTTGTAAGTGAGAAGGATATGAATATTGGGGGTCTAGGGGTAGAATACTATGGTTTGAATGTCCCCTCCAAAACTGATGCTGAATTTTAATTGCCATTGTAACAGTATTAAGAGATGAGTCCTTTAAGATGTGATTATTTCATGACTGCACTACCCTCATGAATGGATAATGCCATTATCATCTAACTGGTTAATTATTGTGGGAGCAGATCCCGATGTACAGGTTGAGCTTGGCCTGATTTCCTCTCCCTGTCTTATATGATCATTTGCCCTTCCACCATGTTATGATGCAGCACAAAGGCTCTCAAAGATGCCAGTGCCATGCCCTTGGACTTCCCAGGCTTAAGAATCATAAGTCAAAATACTTCTGTCCATTATAAATTATCCAGTCTGTAGTATTAAGTTATAGCAGCAGAAAATGAACTAAGACACCCAGAAAAACAAAGATATCATTACTGGGATTGAATACTGCAGCAAAACAACAGCCTGACTATTAGCCCTCCACAGAATATAAGAGGTGAACTGGCAAGCGGAGCCTTTGGCTGTGTGGATTTTTCCTCTAAAAAACAAAAATAACCCTAACAAAAAGCAGGCTAAAAACAGCAGACAATGCAGTGGCTCCATCCAAACAAACCAAAGGTGCTATGGAATCAAGGAATCAGAGTGCCTCAAGAACACTGCCCTCTGCTAAAATTGGAAATGACCTGAAACATAGACTGTAGTGTGAACTTACAATCTAAACAATAAATATTTGTTGAATCAATAATTTGTGGCTACAAATCCTTTCTAGCATGATGTTTATCCCCTCCCACCACAATCAGGCTATTCATTTATGTCTTCCACCAACATTCGTTGAACACCTTCTGCGTACTAGTCCCTGCTTTAAGTGCTGTGAGTACAAAAATGAATAAGTCACAGTCCTGAATAGCTCTCAAAATGGTCCTGATTTAATAGGCAGTGAAAATCTCTGGAAAACCAGGATTCTTTATATCAGACACTGTTCTCCATAGATTATTTCAGCTTTCTACCAGTTACACCATGAAACTAGAAAATGAGGGGAACATAATTCATATCCCCATGATTTCATATCCATGATTTCATATCCATATGAATTCACACATTCTACCTCTACACAAGGTAGACAGGAAAAATGGGAATTGCTTCATTAGTTTTCAGAACATTCTACAACCACTTATGCTTTGATCAAATAGATGGACTGGTTCCTCTACTTCCTAGCCATGAAACATCGGACAAGAATTATAAATCTCTGTGCTTCACTTTTCTCATCTTTAAAACAGGAATGCTGATGGTATCTACCTCAAAGGTAATATTATATATGGAACAAAATAATCACTCCATAAAAGTTGATATTTTATAAACTTATATTGCTTACAGCTTCATACTACAGTTATTAAAATTCTGGGCAGTAAGAGTAACTTGGCTACAGTGGTTACTTTAACCAGTGGTGAAGATGAAAATAATACTCAAACTTCCTCTCTCCAAAATTCCTCCTAACCACAAATCCTGATTCTCCTCACCACAAATCTGAAATATCAGAAGCCTTTCAATATTACAAAGAAAAAAAAAAACAATATCACAGTAATATGCCACAGGTTAAAAATACATATCTCAATAATGTACCATAACATTAAATAAAATAATTGTGCAATATATTTTTAAAATAAAAGATGGAAGGGAGGAAGGGAGGGAAAGAAGAGATTGCAGTTATAGTTGAGGTTAAAATATGTTGTATTTGGCACTTGGAAACTTTGTCTGAGATCTTTGAAATGTGTAATTATCTATTATTTATTCAATAAATATTTATTGAGTACCTACTCTGTCCTAGGCACTATTCTAGGTGCTGGAGATTCTACCATGAGCAAAGATAAAATCCTAACCTTATGCAATGTACAATAAATTGATAGAAATGGTCAATAATCAAGTGATCTTGTAAGATAATTCAGTAAATGACAGGTGTTCTAAAGAAAAATGAAGCAAATTAAAG
Source organism: Sapajus apella (assembly GCF_009761245.1). NCBI lineage: Eukaryota > Metazoa > Chordata > Mammalia > Primates > Cebidae > Sapajus > Sapajus apella. The sequence continues at coordinate 11,701,607 of NW_022436958.1, forward strand.
TGGCATATAAGGGGAGTACTTTAGATAGGGTGAGCCCCCTAAGAAAGTGGTGTTTGAGACCTAAATGAAAGGGGAAGCACGATATGCAATTATCTGGGGAAATCCAACCGAAGAAACAGAAAACGTAGAGGTTCTAAGGGAAGAATGAGCCTAGTGTATCCAAAGAATAACAAGAATACCAGTTTGGAAAGTAGAGAAAGAAATGACAAGAGATAAAAATCACAAAGGTAGGTAGAGGCTAGATCAACTAGACTATCAAAGGGGACTGGAATTTGTTATAAGTATGATAGAAAGTCAGTGGCTACTTCTTAACATATCTGTGACATGGTCTGACTTGTTAAAAGCTCATCTTGAATGCTGTGTGGAAAATAAACTAGAGAGAGTCAAGATTGGAAACTGAAGGTTACTGAATTCATCTAGGTAAGTAATGATGTTAGGAGGACTGGGTTGGCATAGTAGAAGCAGCAGTAGCAAGAGAAATGATAGTAGCAGTGGTAGTAATTAGAACTGGTAGGTTTCAGGCTATATTCTAAAGGTGAAGCTGGTAGGCTTACTGAAGAATTGGCTATTGAAAGTGAGAAAGAGAGAAATCAAGAATGACTCCTATGTTTTAGCTTGGTCAGCTGGTAGAAGGGCAGATCCCTTTAGTGAAATGGAAAGTACTTGGAGAGGAAGGGTGTTAATCAGGAGTTGTACTTGAGACATATTGAATTTGAGATGCCTATTAGAAATCTAGGTGATGTTGAGCAGGCAATTATACAAAAGTCTGGAGAAGAGGCCTGAACTGGAGTTGTAAGTTTGGAAGTCATCATCTCTTATATAGAATAGGAGAAACTCATTCAATAGTTAGTACAAAATAAAGAAAAGAAAGCTGGAAAGAGAGCACTGGAGCATTCCAGCATTTCGAGATCTATAAAAGAAGAAGACCCAGCCAAAAGACTGAGATCAACCAGCATGGTAGCCACCTCCAGAAGAAAACAAATGAGCAAAGGATATGAGAATACAGTTCATAAAAAAATAAAATACAAATGGCTCTTGGAAATGAAAAGAATATTCAAAGATATTTCTCTTCGTCATGATAAGAGAAAACAAAATTTAAAATTCATTGGGATACTATTGTTCGCCCATCAGATTAACAAAGACCACAAGTTTAATAACACACTATATTCGTGAGGCTATATGGGACAGTCTCAGATATTGTAGTGGGGAGATGGTATATAAATTGGCACATTTTCTTTCAATTTTGCAATATCAAAATTTCTGGTGTAAATACACCCTTTGACTAGGTAATTCTGCTTCTTGAAATTCATCCTATAGTATATTTAGACATATGCAAAATGACAAACTAGGATATAGATTCCAAAATTAAATTCAATAGCAAAAGATTAAAAACAATTTGAATATATATTATCAGATAACTATTTAAACAAATTACACTTCATCATGAAAATGAAATACTATTCAGTTAAAAACATGAGGTAGCTCTATAGGTATAATATGAAAGGCTCCTGAAGATATATGACCGAATGAAACCAGTCAAAGTTTGTATCTTTAGTATGTTAGTATCTTTAGCATGTTACAAGAAAACAAAAGAATAAAGAAACATATATCCTTGGATACGCCTAGACTATCTCAAAGGATACACAATAATCTAGTTACAAGGTTACATTTGGGCATAAGAACTGTGTGGGATAGAAGAGAAACTTATTCTCAGTTCATATCCTTTTGTACCTTTGCAATGTTATAGCATATACATGTATTACCTATTCAAAAAGTATTTTTGAAAATTTAAAGAAGGAAGTCTCCAAGCAATCAAGCAAAATAAGGATTGAAAATTGACCATTATTAAGGCAAGATGGAGGTTCTTGGTGGCGTTGATAAGAGTGAGTTCACTGGAGTGACAGGCATGAAAACGTGATTGGATATTCAGGAGAGAATGGGAGGTAAGTGGCGATAGTGAATGTGGAGCTCTATAAAGGAAGGAATACTGGACTTTATTTAAACTTCTGATTCAACCGTTTTCTATCCTTTCAACCTGGACAATTCACTTAATTTCTGCGAGCCCCAGTTCATCACAAGTAAGATGAGAAAGCCACGTTTGCCCTCCCTACTGTAGAGCATCCTTGTTGAGCTCAAATGAGAGAGTGTCTTTTAATTGGTAAGCTATAAAACTCTGATAGGACATACTATTATTGTTATTACTACACAAGCACCCTGGCATTACAGGAAAAAAAAACTCAAAATAAGTATTTTGGAGAATTTGAGATTTTGTTTTTGCTGTATTGGTCCATTTTTATAATGTAGCCTGTATTATAATCTAGGTGTCTCTATACTGTTGCTTTCTTAAGTGCCTCTTCTTTCCCAAAAGGAAATATACTTTATTTCCGATTTTTAACTCACCGGTTTTTAAACCATAGCTTTAGCAAAAAGCTTTAAAAAAAACTATTGGTTATCTTTTCCTTAACAATATTGTAATAATAAAGAAATACATAAAGTAAAAAAAAATGTAATATAACAGTCTCATTTCTCAGAGATAACCGCTATTAACCACTACATTTTAAAAATCTTTCCAGACAGTTCTCTATTATAGTCAGCAATGCAATCAATGCCCTTGTATGCATTTACTTTGGATTTAAACAAAAATAAATTGTCCTCTCCTGACAGTTCTTAATCCAAAACTGAGACTTAGCCACAGTGTCCCACCTCAAACATAGATTTCTCATCCAGATTTGACTTACGATAGGAAAAATCAAGAGCTAATTTTTTTTTCTGGTGTGAAAAGGGTCCATGTAAAAGTGTGAATAGAAACAACCACTTTTGATATTAGTTGCTTCCTAAATGTTAAGTTTCTGGTTTCAGTAGAAGCTGTTGTAGCTAATTTTACCCTGCCAAATCATTCTTATCTCATTGGAAGCTGTGGTAATAATGTGGATGTATGCCTTGCAGAATAAAGAATGCAAAACTCCCTCTGCTACTAACTTCTTTAACCAAGATAATTAGGAATCACCTAATTTAGCCCTGAACATTCAATAGTGAATAACATATTCTCATTTGAAAGAAAGATTTTAAGACATAATAAATATTCTTTTTAATCGAATTAATCTTTGTTTGCATAAGCAGACCCATCTCAAGGGCAGGCCGAAGAATAGAATTTGCTCATACATTATACAATACACCTCTGTCTACAACTGTGAATTTGCAAGTTGCAGAAATTTAGCATGCATTGCAGGGATGAGTACACTTCTTACTTTCTAACTGTAATGTCAATACTTGCAACATCACCAAATCAATAGGAAAATAGCCAAGTTTGGCCATATGAAAAAAGCATTTTTTTATTTGTTGTTGGCTGCTCATCTCTCATAACAAAATATCACCTACTATGTGATTTAAACAACAGAAACACGTCTCTCATAGCTATGGAGTTTAGAAGTCTAAGATCAGGGTTCCAGCATGGTCAGTTTTTGGCAAAGGGTCTCTTCCTGGCTCACAGATGGCTGCCTTCTTGCTGTGTCCTCATATAGTGGAGAGAGGGCCAGAAAGTTTTCTGGTATCTCTTCTTATAAGGGGCTGTAGTCCTATCATGAGGGCCATATCCTCATGACCTCATCTAACCTTAATTACTTTTGTAGAAGTCTTATCTCCAAATACCATCACACTGAAATTTGGAACTTTGACATCTGAGTTTTGGGGAAACACAAACATTCAGTCCATACCATTAGTACTTTCTATAGTGATTTTATAATTAAAATAACTATAAAAAGAATGAAAAGTAGTGAAAAATGTCCTGGATTAAAAGTCAAGAGATTTGAGTTTTATTACAACTCCCTATGTCCTTGAGCTAGACATTAAATATTTCTCAGTTTCTTTCATTTGTTAAAATGAAACAGGTACACTAGAGACTCACCACTAAAGCTAATATTGCATTTATTCAAAGCAAAAGAAATGTTATAGAATGTAATTTTTCTAACACTGGCTAAAATTAATTTCTCTCCAGCTGTGAAAAGGCAATTGAATTATAGCCTTCTTTTCCCTTTCAACAATTATCTTTTCCAAACAAAAATCTAGTTTTGTTGCTAGAAATAAATTCCAATATCTATAGGAGAGACAGTTTAACATTGCAAAACCATGTATAATGTATATCACATGACTGATGAAGAATTAACAAAGAGACATTGGGAACAATCCACTGGAGAAAAAGTTTAAATTATTCCAAGTTTCTTATTAATTTTCTTTCATCATCTCACCTTCATCTCTGAATTCCTTCATACAGGACCAGATTTAATACAATTAGTTAATAATCTTTCCTCTTTCATAGTGATACATAATTGCCTAAGCTTCATTTTATAAGGGTAATATGTAGGTTACATGACTGCCGCAAGATACTTTTAGGTACCGTGATATTTAGATAGTATTTAGAAATTTTGTTATTCACAGGATTCAGACATCTCACAAAGTCTAAGAATAAAAACAAAAACTGGAAAGTTAACAAGTATTTATTGAGAGTTTAATAGTGGCTTGTAACTCAATCAATGCTTACATTTTTTTAATTAGAGTTGGACACAGAAGATACTCCATAGTGACACTAGGAAGCCGTAGAAATGATTTCTACACAACATGGAATTGATTTTTAGATAGAATCCAATCAGTGGGCGCTTCCTCATATCAAAAAGCCACAGAAATACTTCTAACGACTTTCAACCCCTGAATATAGAACAGAGCAAAACCTCTCAGAGATACCATGCTGCAGCAATGCTTGTAAAGTACAACTTAACAAATATTTGATAAAATCTAATATCAGGAAATATTCTTGTTGTGACATAAGGAGAAAACCAGTCAGCTATTTCCAGAGTTGTTAAATGACAGATCACATCCTGACCAGAATCATCAAAGTCTAGACTAGGCCAAGAAGGTTTACAAACTCAGTTCCATCAGTGTCACTCCCAGAAGTTTGATTCCTCTGGAAGAAATAAAAAGAAAACTAAAATAATAAATTATAATAATAGCTAACCTTTATTAGGCTCACATTATGCACCAGGCTGTGTCTCCAAGTTCCTTATAATAACAATCTGGTATTCATTCTATGGGTCCAGGTTTGCTGCAAAGGAGGTTCAGAAGTCCTGTAAGCGTTTTTGGCACCAGGGACTGGTTTCATGAAAGACAGGTTTTCCACAGACCAAGGGGTGAGAGAATGGTTTTGGAATAATTCAAGTGCATTACCTTTATTGTGCATTTTATTTCTATTATTATTACATTGTAATATATAATGAAATAATTATGCAACTCACCATAATGTAGACTCAATGGGAACACTGAGCTTGTTTTCCTGCAATGAAACGGTCCCATCTGGGGGCGATGGACGACAGTGACAGATCATCAGACATTAGATTCCCATAAGAAGTACACAACCTAGAACCCTTCTAATAGGGTTCGCCCTTCCATGAGAATCTAATGCCGCCACTGCTGATCTGGCAGGAGGTGGAGCTCAGGTAGTGATGCAAGTGATGGGAGCAGCTGTAAATACAGAGGAAGCTTTGTTTGCTCACCTCATGCTGTGTGGCCCAGTTAGTTCCTAACCATCCGTGGTCCAGGGGTTGGGGACCCCTGGGGTAAACTATTTAAATCAATCTCTTAGAGATCAGAGAATTTATCTCTTTTCAAGTGATCAGGTCACTAGTGACATCAAATATAGTCTCTTCCTCCTGTTGAGTGGGCATGAACAAACACTGAAAAATACTCTCACCAACTTTTTCTTTCCTAAACTCCATAAGGACCATTTGTCACTAACATGCTTCCATTTCCAAGATTACAGTTTCTTTTACATTAGTTATATTTTGTGGTGCTTGTTTCCCAGCACTTCTGTCCCTTCAGTAAACTCTCTTCTCCAAATCAGACTGTAGGATGGGTTATTTCTAGGAAAAGCTCCTCCAAATAAACTGATTCCACCCACTATGTATTCATTCTGATGTCTTGTTCCTGTGATTTGAAGCACTTTTGGAACCTGAAGCTAACAGTTTATAATTGCTTCAACTTTCTGAATGTAAGGAGGGGCAGGGATTGCAAAACAAAAAGCAAGAGAAAGATTTTGCGACCATTATCATTCTTAACTAGCAAAGGAGAATTAGTCATCCATGTTCTCATTCACAAAACACTATCTGTAAGTAAGCTATGTGCTTACAAGCTACATGAGGACAGAGTATGGGGGAATAAGCACAAGTTTGGGCCAAATTATTACATATAAGTTCTTTAATGATAGAAATCACTTCTTAATTATTTTTGTATCTTTGAATTGCCCAGCACAGTGACTACACACTCTAGACACTGAATAAATATCTGGTGAATAAATGAATAAATAAATGCTTTCTTAGCAAACTATAGATTGGTAAAAGGGAGAAAAATTAAAATTCAAATGTGAATAATTCATATATTTTAACAGTTTAGATTAAAGTACCTCATGAAGAATGAGGATAATGGCTAAATTTGAGCAGAATGTGGGATTTTTGTGGAGACTTATTATTTAACATGACCAATGCAATAAATATCTTTCATAATAATACCTAATTATTTAATCTGACAACTCAGGCTGTTATCAGGTGTAGCCTCCAAAAAGATATGTCCAAGCCCAAATCCCTAAGACCTGTGAATATCGCCTTATTTGGAAAATGGGACTTTGTAAACATAATTAAGGAAAAGTTCTTAATTAAAGATTATCCTAGATTGCCTGGGTGGGCCCTGAATTCAATGACAAGTACCCTAAGAGACAGAAGAGCAGGATGCAACATGACCAGGGAGGCAGAGATTGGAGAGATGTCACCGAGAAATGCAATGAATGCTAACAGCTACCAGATGATCAAAGAGACACAGCATGGATTCTCCCCTAGAACCTCCAGAGGACATAGAGCCTTGCTGACATGTTGACTTTGGACTTCTGGCATGCAGAATGGTGAGAGAATACATTTTTGACATTTTAAGCCACCCAGTTTGTGGAAACTTGTTACAGCATGCCTAAAAATCTAATATAAATGACGACCCCTTCCTTCCCCTGAAATCAACCTTGAGTTGCATCTTTTGTTCATCAACCATCCATCCAACAGCACTGCTTTTAAAATATACTCAACATCCAACCCCTTCTCACCACTTCCGCTGCTCCCACTGATCCTAGCCACCATCCTGGATTTGCCTTTTAAAGAGTCTCCTTAATCCTGCCCATCCCAACAACAATTGATTCTCAACACCTGGACTGCAACAGTTAAACTTAAGTCTTACCATGTGAAAACACTGCAAGCTCCCCACCCCTTCTGGAATTACCTCCAGAATAAAAGCAAAAATCCCCACATTGGCCTACACAGCCCGGAGTCACCGACTGACCTCATCTCCTACTACTTTCTCTAATGTCCCATGTGTTAAATCTATGATTTGTTAATGACTTTGGATATTTGGGAAGCATACAATAATGTCCAACATTTTTTGAAGCAGTACATCATGCCTTGCCCAAGTAATTAATTATTTTTAATTTGTGACTTAAGTAAAATAGTCTTTGCTTTATGATCAAGGAGACAATTGTGTATCTCCTCTTTATTTCCAAAGTTATAAACTACTCTCAGAAGCACAAATAATGATTAGTTAATGAATAATGTAAGAGAGTAGTGAGAATGACAGAAATTTAGCTTCAAAAATGAGCAAATCTATCAAAGTAAAAGCTATTTCTCTACTATGGTCAGGATGGTAGCAGGTATATTATCACTACAGGAAGCAAATTTGACTGTCAAGTCGATGAGGAATAATTACAATTGTCAGGCAGAGAAATGATGAGATTGTGAGAAATTGAGCATTCCAAAATTCTCATGAAAGTGTTGACTTCATGTTATAGTCCCCAAACTCATTTTAATGCTATAAGATCCAACTCACTTTTCCAGAAGTTATTGTTGCCAGTTTTCATCCTGCCAATTGTGAGATGTTCCAGTGTGATTTTTGTGTTTGTTTGTTTTATTTGTTTGAGAATTCATTATCACATTGTCAGATCTCTAGGTCATTGCTTGGAGAGGCAATTCTAGTAGTGTTTTAAATCACCCATGTGATAAACCTTTTCTTTGGAAAGATCTCTCCCCCAATCATCCAAAATAATTTCATAATCTCTCTGGGTTTGAAAGTTTATAGATTTGAGGCCCACATAATTCTTTCCTTGGCTAAGATAATAAGCTAAAAAGAACTTTCCCAAAATATATTGAAAACAAAATTGTGACATTCTATTAAGTATCCATTTCAACAAATACTTTTTCAAAAATTTCGAGCAGATCAAATACTTCTACAATTTAGGCTTGTGGGTCCCCTTCTAATTTGTTAGGTACATGGCTTGCAGAACTCTTAAGAGTGCAGCACTTGCTTTGAAGTCAGTATTCTTGAAGGCTCTAGAGACAGTGGGCTCAGAAAAGCACCTCAGGCCTCTATACAGGAGACAGACCTGGTGTAATTTGTACAACAGCCCACAGCATTATCAGTGCACCTTGTAATTTTGCCAGATCTTATAAACTAAGCAGGCGTGGCCCTAGTCATTACAGAGATGGGAAGCCTCCAGGGTAAACCCAATTGCTGCAGAAACTATCATTAAAACTATTATTGAACATCTATCTGGTGCCAAAAATACATCCAACTCATTGTAGTCATTTGTATCTGCAGCAAGATGATGCTTCTGCACTTCACAAGAAACAATGAATGCCTTGGCAATTTTAACCTAGGGAAATGCTGAAATGAAAAAGCACTTGTCCCAAAAGGCACTCAGGCAACATCATCCTGCCCCTACAACCCCATTCTGGATCACTGCCAGTTCCAGCATCCTTTGTCATTCCCTCATGCAGCCAAGATTCTGAAGGGAGGCCCAGATACAATTTGATCATATTTGGACAACTTTATCTCTAAAATACTTCTCAGTCTGTCTCCTCTTTCTTCACGCCAAATACCATTGCCTTAGTCCAGTCCTTCACACTTTTGACCAGGACTAACACAAGAGCTTCCTAACTGGTTCTCTTACTTCCTGTCTACCTTCCTCCCCAACCCCAGATCTATCCCCCTTACATACATCCTCCATACTGTAGACAGAGTGATCTGCCTGAAACACAAATCTGATCATTTCACTCCCAAATTTTGAATGGCTCTGAATTCACTCATTGATTCATTCATTTAATTCATCAAATAAATACCCAGTACTCAGCACTAGGAATACAACAGTAAACAAAACAGACACACCTCTACCTTCTTGAAGCTTGCATTCCCGTGGGCAAGATGGGAAATAAGCAAACAGATATAAAAATATGTATACATATGGAGGGGGGAGAGTAAGTGAGGGGTGGGGAATTTTTTAGAAGGAGTAGTCAAGGCAGTCCTTTATGATCACAAAGGGATGAGGGGAGAGAGTCAGCCATGAGGCAGGGTGAGGCAGTGTTGGGCCAATTCAAGTGAGGCCTTGCCTTTCAGGCCTTGGTAAGAATGCGGATTTTATTCTAGATGGGATGATGCCATCGGGGGTTTGAGCACTGGTGAATGACATTTTATTTTTTCTTACGTTAGGTTCTGGGGTACGTGTGCAGATTATTCAGGATTGTTGCATAGGTACACACATGGTAATGTGGTTTGTTGCCTACATCCCCCTGTCACCTACATCTGGCATTTCTCCCCATGTTATCCCTCCCTGACCTTCCACCCCACCACTGTCCCTCCCTTGGCCACCCCCCAGTGTGATGCTCCCCTCCCTGTGTCCATGTGTTCTCATTGTTCATCACCTGTCAATGAGTGAGAACATGCAGTGTTTGATTTTCTGTTCTTGTATCAGTTTGCTGAGAATTATGGTTTCCAGATTCATCCATGTCCCTAAAAAGGACACAAATTCATCATTTTTTATGGCTGCATAGTATACCATGGTGTATATGTGCCACATTTTCTTTGTCCAGTCTATTGTCGGGCATTTGTGAATGACATTTTAGAGGCAACACGCTCACTCTGTGCATAGGGTAAACCAGAGAGGGGCAGAAGTGGGAGCAAGGAGACCTAATCACCAGACTAATTGTGGAGCCATTGATCCTGGTGAAGGTAATGGTAGCTTGGATTAGCTTTGATGATGATCAGATTTGGATATCTGGTCAAAAGATTTGCTGAAGGACTGAATGTGGGTATGCAAAAAGCAAGGAATGAAGGACTCAGAACTGCCTACAGAAAAAAACAACCCATGTGTGGCATCCAAGTCCTTCTAGATCTGACTCCTCCTTCTCTCTTTAGCCTCATCTCACACCGCTCCATGCCTGAAACATTTTCTTCCAGTATTTCTGAGTTCTGGGAGTTTCTTTACTCGGGCTTGCACAAAGCAAAGGTTCAATGAATGTTGATCTGAACTGAACCTCCTAAGAACTCTCCATACCATCAGGTCAGCCAGATCACGGATCAGAGGAATGATATCATCAAAGGAAAATAGAAAGCAATGCTTTCCTGGATAAATCCCCTTGCACGGAAGGGTGTGCTGACCACATGAATCAGGCACTCTTCTTATGGAGTCAAGTCCTGTGGTCAAAGTTAGCCAGCCCCAAAACATCTCTGGATGTGATAAACATAGGCATCAAAGATTAATAGCTTGGGGGAAAGAGAAAAAGAACACACTTGCCCACTCTATTTTACAATGAGGGTAACAGGCATCTAGAAAAATGAAAAACCAGGCACTAGCTTCCTGTTACCTCCACATGCATCCTCAACAGCAGCCCATGCTGCTTTTCACAGCCATGTCTGGTAGACAACATTGAGAGAATCAGTCTGCAAGCTGCAGGTACAAAGCAGTGTTCAGGGGATCTATAATCATATTACATAAAGTGGGGTTTATATAAAGTTGACAGAACGTGCTGATGTGAGCCATTTACAGTTCAATTGTAACAGAGCAGTCTGGCAAGCAGCTAGCTTTATCAGGGATATGATGTACTTTGGATTCTGCTATCAAGTCAGATTTAGACTAACAATCTGAAGGGAATGCAATCCCCCTTTTAAAAATATTTCCTTTCTTAGATCCAGTAAATTAAAAGAAGCTAGATGAGTCTACATAATCCCAGGAAACTTTTCATTACTTTATAAAGAAATGAAAATCATCTAAAAATTTTGTTCAAGGAAAACATAATCAGTACACAAAATTTGATTTAATACAGTAGATAAGAAATCTTTTATAAAAAAAGAAATATGTTCCTTTGAACTTAAGATATTTTCCAGATGAATTAATTAAATATTTTAATATATTTCAGCATAGCTTTACTATGTACCATAAAACACAAAGCCAGTGAAAATTCTACAAAGGGACTAAATTATAGAAGAGACACAGACTATCAATCTATATGTGTTGTATGTGTGGAAAGATTAAGAACTGTTCTCCTTAAAAACGCAGGACTATATTGCTACGTGATTTTACTTTCAGATGCATTTTCAAATATTTGTTTAAAATGTTTTCCAAATTTGTTTTGGATTCTTTTATGTTTTTAATTGTTTTTACTATGCTGAAACTTTTTATTTTTATAAATAAATAATTCAATTGTGTGTGTATGTATGCGTGTGTGCGTGTGTGTGTGTGTGTGTGTGTGTGTGATGGGAAAAGGCTTTCCCTGTCACAAGAGTGTATAATACTACCCACCCTTGTTTGTTTGTTTATACTTCTATCTTTTCAGTTTTTCACTAAATATTCAATCCACTTAGGATTAAAGTCAGTATTGAGCTCTTTTTTTTCTCTGAATGACTATAAACAGTTTTCTTCACTATTCATTAAATAATTCACATTTTTTACACTACCACCTTTATCATAGATTTTGTTCCCTAATTTACATGAGTCTCTTTCTGAACTCATTGTTATATTTCATCCTTCTATTTATTCCTGCACTGAGAACCGCATATGTTTACTTATTCTTTACCACTTTTCTTTTTCAGAATTCTATTGGCTATGATATCCATTGGCTATTATTATTATTTTCAATATTGCTGGCTATATGTATGTATTTATTTATTATTTTAATTTTTATTTGTTGGGGCAGGACTGAGTCTCCCTCTGTCACCCAGGATGGAGTGCAATGGCACAATCTCATCTCACTGCAGCCTCCACCTTCTCGGTTCAAGCAATTCTCTTGCCTCAGTCTCCGGTATAGCTAGTATTACAGGGCATGCCACAACACCCAGCTAATTTTTGTATTTTTAGGTGAGATGGGGTTTCACCATTTGGCCAAGCTGGTCTTGAACTCCTGACCTCAAGTGATCCACCCACTCAGGCCTTCCAAAGTGCCGGGATTACAGGCATGAGCCACTGCACCTGGCCTGTTGGCTATATTTATGATCCAAGATTATCTTTAGAATTATTTAGTCAAATTCCCTCCAAAAAACTCATCTGTGGTTTTGATGAGGATTACCATTCACATATAGATTGAGTTTGAGATCACTGTCATCTTTACATACAGTGTGCATTTCTAGCTAAGAAAAGATGTCTTTCCATTTTTCTTATCTTCTTTTATGCCTCTCTATTAGTCTATTTTGTACTGCTATGAAGAAATACCAGAGACTGGCTAATTTATAAAGAAAAAGACATTTAATGGACTCACAGTTCCACATAACTGGGGAGGACTCACAATCATGGTTGAAGGCAAAAGAAGAGCAAAGCCATGTCTTATGGCGGCAGGCAAGAGAGCATGTGCAGGGGAACTGCCCTTTATAAAACCATTAGATCTCGTGAGACTTATTATCAAGATAACAGCACAGGAAAAACCCGCCCCCATAATCAATTACCTCCCACTGTGTCCTTCCCACAACACATGGGGATTATGAGGGCTGCAATTCAAGATGAGATCTGGGTGAGGACACAACCAAACCATATCAGCCCTTAGGTACATTTTATCCCTTTCTTCATAGGTTACACACATTTCGTGTTACATTTATACCTCAGAATTGTTGGTGTTTGCAATTTAGAAATTATAATTTGGTCATATCCTATACATCAAGATTCAAAAAAAGATCTTAGACCCTTTCAATCACACCCTATTAATGTATCACTAATTTTAATTGCTATCTCATCCCATAACAAATGTGTCTTTACTGAGTTTCTTCAGGCATACATACCCTTTGGAATTTTACTATTTATAGCTACTTAGTATCTTTTAAATACTCTCAATATTTAGGTAGATTCTCACGCTGTGAATCCATACTTGCCAAAGTAGAATTAAACAAAACAAAAGAAAAACAAAAAACGCTACTCTTTCCAGACTTACTTGCAGCTACAGTACAAGCATCAGACCTAGCCTGTACCAAGAAAATACACCCATAGAAGACTAAACCTGTGGAAGGTAGCAACATGACCAGTGGCCACATGTGGGGGAACTAATCTGACAAATGTGATAGTGGAGGCATCTGATTCTTCAGGGGATGTCTGACTGCTGGTATGGGGCACCACATGCAATCAGAGAAGGGTGACAGCTGGTGTCTTGGAGACAGCAACCTTAAGGCATGGTGAGGCATAGCTTTGACCTGTGTTGGTGGAGAATGTGTTGCATTCGAAAAGGGGTGATAGCCCTTGCAGAGATTCTGTGAGCTACCTGAGACACTTTAAGAAGTCTCTCTCTTCAAACTATCCAAAATGGAGTCTGGTATTTGCAACTAAAAACCATGACCAATTCATAAACAAAAGATGGAAATTCATGCAATAGGCACTAAGGAGAAAGAACTGGAAGCAAAAGTGAATATATTTTGTCTATGCTTATCTTTCTATTCCTCTGGCATCTATTTAATTATGGCCTTTACCATACATGCCTTTAATTAGTAAAGAAGGCTCCTGTTTGAATTCCTCAAGTGCTGGTAAACTGGGCTCCGTGGTATGAAGGGCAAACATACTTTCACAGCACAGGACTTCGATCCTTCAGTTGTTTAATTAACCATGCCTTATGGAGAAAATGTGTGAATTTACTAATTTTTTTAATACTTGTTAATATTGGCCACCAGTATGTCTAGAAGAGATTTAAGTATAGGTATGCTTAAACACACAAATTATGTGTTCATACATAGCTATTAATCCACAAATAAGACAATAAACACATACATACTGCTAAACTACATACTGGTCTCAGCTATACCATTCACCACCAATAATTACACATATTTTACAGGGTTTCCAAGCCACGTTAATAAGCTAGAAGAGACCAAGTTTTCAGAATTGAATAGGGACTTATTGCTTTGGTTATTAGTTTCCCATTTCTAAACACCAGCGAAAGGTAAAAAAATAAAAAATAATAAAAACTCTTTAATATTGCTACATATAAAATACGGAAAAGTGAAGCCCAATATATATTCCATTTTTTTCTTTGCCTACTCTCTCCATCTCATACACATAGTTGACCCCTTTCCCCTGTCTTGTCTCCTTTCCATTTCCTCAACTATATAGTGAAATCTCTGCTCTGTTCTTCCTTAGTCAAAGTTCAAAGACACCTAGCACTTCTATTCTATTTGCTTTAACCAAGACTAAGATCACCCCTATTGATTCCTACAAATACACCTCATATTCTGTTAGTCTTTAAAGAATAATGATTAACAGAGGATGAATTCCCAGAATGCTCACACCACCTCGAGTGCCATTATGTTTCTCAAGCTCCAGAATCTGCAATCTCCATTTTAAAAAAAAGAATTGTATCTTCTCCAGAGCTTAACACAGTCCCTGACACATATAGGGTGCACAAGCAATATTTATTAAATGATGTTTTGTTATTGATCAGTTTCTTGAATATATGTGAAAAAAGGCATTATAACTAAATTTTAATTTCCAATGCATTCGAGGTGGTCCATGGTTCAAATAGCAAAAATATTTTTCATCAGTGCATATTTTTTCCTTCTAAAATTTGTTTTTATAATTTCCTTTAGAACAGAGAAGAGGAAAGAAAATTAATATTCATTCCAAAATTGCCTTAAATGGATATATTTTTTGAAAAGTTCATGGTTCTGCTCATATTAGCAACTACATGCACCAGACATAGCTTATTCAAGTGACATAATCAACAGAGACCATCTCACAAAGAGTTTAACTGAAACATTTAGCCAGTGAGAGTCAGTGGGATTATCTTCACTATTTTATTAATATATATTATTAATATGTATTGGAATCAGTATTTCTAGACTCCATATTATATAATCTGTGGAAAAATTTCTATCAGATTAAAAGTCTTTTCTTTTTTCTGATCTAATAGGCCATGCTATCTAAAGAGTCTTTTCCTGTGAGGACATGGCTAAAATGAGTTTTTAAATACTGATTTCTTTGGCTCTAAATCCAGTTGTCCCTCTAAAAGATAAGCCACAACGCAGATAGCTGCCACCAATTTTTTTTGTGTGTGCAATGATTCATTTTTCTCCAATTGACCTTCCTTTTTCAATAATAATTGCAATAAAAATTAATAGCAATTGGGAAATCAAGAAGGATTTTACCTAAGAAATTTGACAATGTAAGAAAAACTAAATGGTAGCGGCCTTTAGAAGTACTTTCTTGAAATCATGTATTTATTGCTTCAGACTAATCATGTAACTTGTAATTACTGGCTTGCAAAGAAATACAATTAAGAAACATTTTCTTTTCATATAAAAAAGATGAATATTTGTTCTCTAATAAAGCAAAAATGATGACAGAATGAAAAAGGAAAAGAAGGTAAGCTCTCCCAAACCTACAAAATTGTGATTGATTCTTCTTTTTAAAGAATACAAAAGGGTCCTTTCTTGGCCCTTTATAGGAATTTATCTCCTCAGCTTCAAACATATTTAACAGGAATATTATGGTTTAATGCCTATATATCACATTGAAAAGAAAGGACAAAACTGTAAACAAGCATTGGTAAGTGATGTGTTTGCTGTTAGAAGCCTTTCAAAGCCATGCTGAAGAAAATCAAGTCCATGACTGTTGGAAACAAACAACAACAAAAAGTGACAGTTACTAATAGTAAGTGGTCACTTACAAAGCAGAGGATTCTTTTACTCCTGAAGTCTCCACATTGTTGACTTCAGTCTGGGTAGCCCATTTCTTGGCTATTTCATATTTGTGTCAACCCCAGTGATCTCTGTTCCTTATGTGCCACACTGCAGATTAAGGTCACTGATTTTGCACAGAGCAACATGAAGGGGAAGAAAAGAAAAACAAAAATGAAACAGAACAAGAACCAATTTCAATCAGTAACTAGGAGGAAAAAGGTCAGTCTGTTAACAATTATCTATTAAACGGCCACTATGCATGGAGGCCTGGAATAAATTCTGTATGGGGAAACAGGAAACAGAAGACAGTAACCATGTCTCCTGAAGAGCCCAAACTCTAACGGGCATAGAACAAATCTAACAGAGACAGAACAATTATAAAAATAATGACATACAAAAATCTAGGAAAAATACATATTAACAAACTGAGTTTTCCATGCAGGAACAAAATCGAAGATCTTCACCACTTTGCTGAATTTAAGGGATAGATCATAGGACAAGAAAGCTGGGTCAAACAAACACAACCCGTATGTATTAACCTCTTATCATGCAATTGTCTGAACCTTTGAGTTTATTCCTTACATGTGAATTCAAGGGTTTAAAGAAACCTTTTAA
This sequence comes from Sapajus apella, assembly GCF_009761245.1. NCBI lineage: Eukaryota > Metazoa > Chordata > Mammalia > Primates > Cebidae > Sapajus > Sapajus apella. The sequence continues at coordinate 11,718,218 of NW_022436958.1, forward strand.
TACCAAAATGATATTCAACAGAACCATTAATTTAAATCTTCATTGGAAAGTGAATGTTTCCCAAACCTCTTTAGTTTAGTTAAAAAAAAAAAAGTCAATTTTATTACTATTTTTCATTGGATTCCTAGAAAAAAAAAATTTCTCCATTTGTGAATCCAGGCCAAGCAAGCAGAAGACTATATGAAAAATGAAAGATGGCTCTGGCTACCCCATGGAGCATCAGGGAGACGGCTGTGTGACTGCTGCTTCTCCTCATAGGGGGCTGTCCAAACAGAGTGAATTTTTGAAAAATGGTAGAAGATGAACATAGAACAGCAACCTGAGAAAACTCACCACGCATGCCAAGCTTGCCAAGGAAGCTTTTCCTTCCTTCTTTCGTGTTGGCAATAAGCACCACCAAAACACAAGATCACATGCATTAAAATTTTTCAAGACAAGTTCCTATCTCAAAAATAGTAAGTTCCTAGCAGGAGCAGAAGAAAAGGTATGTTGATCCTTTTGCAGATAGATGGTTATTACTGTGGATGCCAGTATTTTTGTTGGACTTTGGTTTTTTTTTTTTTTTTTTTTTTTTTTTTTTTTTTTTGTAGTACTCAAAAAAAAAAAAAAATGCCATCCATCTGTCCTTAATCTGGAAATGAGTCACTGGTTTAATAGCTCTTGTTTAAAGCTCACAGGATCGCTATACATTGACTTGACTGCCTAAATGTGAAACTCAGGCCTTCAATTAGACACCCAAGTGAGAAAATTATGAGAGTAACAGAATTGTGTTTTTTAATAACCATTTATTGTCATCAGTATATTTAACTTAATATCTTATGTCTTCCCTGACATCTAGTTAAAATGTTAGTCTCATTTCACTGAAATTGATGAAATCTAAAATGTATAATTAATGACCTCCTTTGCAGAAGAGCAGAAAATTAACTTTATTTCTTTTAGAAAAGGTGTTATTCTCATGAATAACCAAATTTATCTAAGTTGTTGGAAGTAGTTTAGCTTAATAGTCTTATAAAAAAAGATCACAGAATTTTTATTCTTCCTTTTGCAAAAGAAACAAAAGCTGCATGTTCTGTAACACTAATGTTCAAAGTCAGAAATTTTATACTGACTACTTTCATGCTTAGCCCCTCGCCTCATTGCTTGCTATAAACCCCTTTTCTAACCTTTTGTATTATTTCTGCATTTCTCTGCCACCTACCCAACTCCCACCCTCACAAGACAGTAAGGTCTTTGGAAAGCAAGAAAGGGGTCTTATTCATTATAAATTTCAGAGCATTATAAATCTCTTAGTCCAACAATGAGTATCTAGTAGGTGCTCAATAAATGTTTGCTCACAAATATTTTAAAATTTAAATTTATAAACAGGCAGAAGATTTTTATTTTGTTTCTGTATATAAAAATGGAGAATTGCTGACATCAGAGCCCCGATTATGGCAAAACTTCCAAGTAGGCAGATGATATGTGAGCAATCCCTTGCCCAGCTCCACCTTCCCCATCTGGCCTGGAGCCGCTGTTGAAGTGAATCACATAACATTCCTTCCTATCCTTAAGGCTGTTCTTGATACCAGAATAAGTCATGCTCTCCAAGATTGAGAACCCATGTCAGGAGGGCTTAGCCATGCATAGTGTCTTATTCCAAATACATATATGGCCCTGGAGAAACTCCTCTAAACTTCCCCATGTCCCTAATCAGTAGGAGGAGTGCAATGCTGGCCTGAACAGGAAAATGCAGAGCTCCTTAGAGAATGTGCATATGCTTTAGGAAGATGCTCCAATAGCCTAGGTCTGTTTGGAGAAGGAAAGATTTCAAGTTGCTGGAAGTTGGTGGTCTAGAGCACTATAAGTATGGCGGGGGTAAGTATCAAGACTCTGAAGAGTGCTTATCTAAATCTTCTTGGAGTCAACTGTGTTTCTGCAATCAGCAGGTCCAGTGCTCCATCACACATGGGTTAGAGTGTTTGGCTCTTTGCTGTCCACTTGTGCTCCACCCTGGTTAGTATCAGGGATTCTCAGTAGGGAATGAAAAGGCTGGAACAGAAACCCTTTGGCTTCAACCTCCCCAGCTCCAAGAGTACCAGCATCTAGAAGAAGAATGATCAGGGTTAGCTTGAGGCTGTGGTCAAATGAAGCTCAAAGTCCTACTCCTGCACTAGATAGCTCAAAGCATCAAGCCCAAGGATAAAGCATAGAACAAAAATAGTTCTAAGCACAGGGTTTGCAGTGGGAGGCAAAGGGCCAGTGGGTTCAGAGACAGAGCCGTGATGACATGGCAGTAGTAGAAGCCTTTGATGGAGTTCCATATACAAATCCACCAGCAAGCAGAGAACTGTTAGGGGCCATGCAGGTTTGTACTTATTGTTTTCTCAGTACCCAAGAATATCAGAATAGGAGGAGAATCTTACAGGATCCAAGAACATGCCCTTCCAAGAGGTTTTTAATTTTTGAGTGGTTTTTTTTCCCAAAATCAGAAACAGAGAAGTACCCATTGGCTCTTGGAGGAAAAGAGCACTGATATGGAAGATCACAAAAATGATATGAAGGCAACTTTGGTGAAGGCACCAGAAAAAGCCCCAGGGAAGTCAGCAAAAATGGAGACCTAGCCATGGACAGTATCTCATTCCAAATACATATATAGCCCTAAAGAAATCCCTCTAAACTTCCCCAAGTGCCTAATCAGTAGGAGGAGTCCAATGCTGGCTTGAGCAGGAAGATGCAGAGCTCCTTAGAGAATATGCATGTGCACATTCCAGGAGTGGCATCCCTGACTGAGACCAATCAAGGGGAAGCCAGAATAACTCAAATACTTGTACTGATATGTTGCCTTCACCAAGAAACATAAGCGTTTGAGTTACACGAGGCACAGTTTTCTAAAGGAAACAATCAGGATGCTATACTCTCCTGTGGTATGCAAACTCTGCCTGTGAAGAAACTGTCACAATTAGATTGAATGGCTGTAACTTGCCTTCAAGAAGGAGCATTCATGTGAGAATGAAAGTCACCTGGGTGCTTCATGCATAGACAGAAGGGAAGAGGGAGCCTTCATTTGTCATCTGCATAAAAATTATTCAGCTAATCATTGAATGGTCACTAGGCACAAGATATTGTTTTGGGCACTGGTGATAGATAGTACTGAGAAAAAAAGGTAAAATCTCCATCCTTCTTTCTACTTGGAGAAATAAATCAATAAATAAAACATATTTTTGAGACAGTAGGAAGCACTGTGTAGGAAATACATCAAGGAAATTGGATAAGGAATGTTGGTGGGGGAGAGTTTACAAATTGCAAATAAGGTATCTAGACGAGGTCTCACCAAGAAGGTGATGCTTGACAGGTGACATCTTCAAACATTTTTTTTTAAACCAGGAAAATGTATATTATCTTTAAACAAATGTGGAGGGCTGTGTAGAAAGATCAAAGAAGAGGAAAGGATGCCAGATAGGGGTAAGGCATCTGCTGAGAAGTGTATGTGGAAATGGGGGCAGCAGGTCCAGCACTTAAGCGTTTATAAGGAACTCAGGAGTTCCCTGGGGTCCCTACCTCCTCCTTCAGGAAAAGAGTGCTCTCTGTCCTCTGGGTGCAGTCAGAGCCTGTTCTTACAGCTGGTCCTCTCCAGAAGCAGCCAGCTTCTTACTGCTGGTCCTCTCCCTGCCAGCTTCTTTGTGGGATGCCCTTCAGGACCAGATCTCTACCTGGAGCTCAGAGTGTGACTGGAAACCAGGAGAGCATGGGTTGGAATGGGCATCCTTTCCTTTTGCTGCACAAACCTTTTAGCTTCCACAAGGATAACTCACGAGATTGCACAAAGGCAAATTTCTTTTCTAAAGGATTAGTGGAATTTCAGAAGGGAATAAAACAGGCAGAACAAATATTGAAATTTCATCAATCCCAGCACTTTGGGAAACCGAGGTGGGCAGATCATGAGGTTAGGAGTATGAGACCAATCTGCCCAACATAGTGAAGCCCCTTCTCTACCAAAAATACAAAAAAATTAGCCATGCATGGTGGTGGATGCCTGTAAACCCAACTACTCAGGAGGCTGAGGCAGGAGAATCACTTAAACCTGGGAGGTGGAAGTTGCAGTGAACCGAGATGGAGCCACTATGCTCCAGCCCAGGAGACAATGCAAGACTCCATCTCATAAAAAAAAAAAAAAAATCAACTTGAACTTCTTTCTTGAGTGACAAATGCACCTCACAGACATACATGGAGACTTAAACCTTCACAAAGAATGGCCCTGACTTTTCCTAGCTCTATGTATGTTTCTTTTACACACACACAAATGCATACACATACACTAATACAACCAACCTTCCCTCCACTATCACCTCCTCATAGATGGCTATGGATGCTAAGGAAAAACAAGCAACAAAACAATGTAAAACAATCATCCCTGGTTTTTATTGGTTCCTAAATGTCACTTGTCTGGTACAAACATAAATCCCTCAGTAGTGGGTCTCATGGATACTTTCTTATTTTTTAGTATTTTTTAGTACTGTCTGATAGAATTATCTCTATATTTACCCTGTTTCCAACCTATAACCAACCACTTAGTTCCAAAATTCTAGGGGTTCATCCTCCCATCCTTCCCTAAATTGACTCTATTTCAGAAATAGCTCCAAGAACAAAAGCGGCATAGAAATTCAATCACATGGAAAAAAAGGATTCGAAATAGGCAAATTAACCCAAATTTTCCTCCATAGCTAGAAAATATAGTTTGAAATTCATCTCTGAAATTTCTTCCTTGAATGGAAATCCAATTGAATAAAGAAATTAAAGTTACCAGTATATCATTTGTTAAATAGCTGTTGAATACTTGGAAGAAGAGTGAAGGTTGAATTATTTGCTATTAAGTATTTTTGACCTAGCAAGCTATTATAGAGAAAAAAAAGGCCAGTTTAAACACAACCCACACTGGACCAAGCCTCAGAATGGGAAAAACAACACTGTGGCCACTCGGATTTGCCAAGGATGATTTTAATATTTAGTAGAGGAAAATGTGACTATTCTTCTAATATTTAATTAGAGGGATGTCATCTTTGAGAGCGCAGGGCACTCATGTTTTCACCTCCATCTGATTTAATGAGCACTGTCCCTTTTTCTCCCTACAGATTATTTTCCTGTAAAATTCTCTGGATAAGATTACATTTTCATCTAACTAATATTCTCTCTATGCAAATAGATGTTATTTACATATATAAAACTGGTTAAGAAATCAAAATGACATTCAATTGATATTTACAGGCAATTTCATGTGCTTATTTTTCAGTTTCATAGAATTTAAATTTAGCATTTTCTGACTTGGAATCTATTAGGTTGGTATACTTAAGAGTTAAGCTGATTTTCTTTCATTAAAGTTTAGTTTCTGTGGTTTAATCAGTGAACATATAATTGCTTAAAGTATCCACTTTATAAGATTTTTCAATAAATTATCAAGGATGTTTAAATCTAAAAACTGATGCTATTTCTGTACTTGTGGTCATAGATACACAGCACAATTTTTGCAGCTAGTCAGCTTGCTGTACTTTAATCTAATAAGCCAGCTGGAAAAATGGTTCTGTTTTCTCACTGTGGGATTCTTTTTCCTATATGAATATGGCTGTTTCATACTCTATCATTGGGTTTCAAAGGCCATCAAGCTTTACTCTGACTCATTTATTGATTCATCAGGTATACTTAACATTGATTGAGAGCTTACTACATGCTAAGTACATAGTAACGGATTAACTCACTTGCTCCTCATAACAACCCTAGGAAATATCTAGAAATAATGCTCACCTTCCATGTCTGCCATGTCTTCAATAAGTGCAAGAATACATATGTAAAGCATGCAGATTTGCAGGGGCTGACATGTTCTTATTACGTGCAGTGATATATATGAAATGTGCAGCATAATGCCTAGCATCCTCTTCACACAGTAAGCATTCAGCTGGAGTTTGTTCCTGTTGTACTTTCCGTATACATTCCCTTATTATAGCAAGTGGCTCACCATGTTCCAATTATGTATTTAGCCAAATGACCTTAAAGTGCTTAACAGCTAGTAAGTAGCATGGCAGGGTTATTACCCAGGCAGTTCTTGCATTGAGTCCTAGCTCTTAAACAGTATAATATAGTTCTAGATAAACAATGAAATATTAATAATTCCACCAAATCAACACGTTTCCCCTCACTACAGTATTACGGAATGCAGGGGATAATCCTATTACCACAGTTACTGAGAAAATCATCTATAGTCAAATCTAGATGACAATACCATGGGATAAATACTGAGGGAAAATATAAATATGAAAAAAGTGCACACAGTAAAAGGTGTAGTCTGTAGTGAGCACTCTATAAAACCTAGTTAAAATTGGGTAGGACAAGAGCATGAGTCACCTAACCCTGAAGGAAAGGGAAAATGCAGAAGCCCAGTCCCAAAATGAGAAAGGGATAATGAAGCATTTCGTTCATGACCTCGTCTTGGTAATGCTTTTAAGTCAATAAAGAAAGTAGTGCAGTAATTGTAGTTTGTAAAACTTCTAAAGATAGAATCATTCTTAACAGCTACCAGATTTCTCTTTCTGAAACACAAATCTAATATTCCTTTGCCAAAGCCTTCTGGGAGCTGCTCACCACCCACGAGGTTCCCTGTGGTCCAACCCCGTCTCTTGCAATTGTCTCTCCTCTCCTCACCTTGCATTAACCATTTAATGTGGTGGAGAGAACTTGGGTTTTGAAGCCAGAAAGATACATTGAAATTCCTTACTCCATGAGCGCAAACTGAGTGATTTGGAGGAATTTACTTAACCTCTCTGACCCTACTGACCCTTAACCTTTTTGATCCCTTCTCTGTAAACTGCAAATAATCATACATACTTTTAGGGTAATATTAGAATTAAATGCAAAATACATACATATATATTTGTGTATTTGCATATATATATATATATATAGCATGTAACATAATGTTCAACATACCATAAGCATTGTAAGCATTCAATTAGCTTTAATCACATTATATTTTATTTGCATATATTTCTATTACAGCAAGGCTCACACTATATTCCAATAATTCCAAGGTCCTTCATTTATTTAGGGCCCATTTTTCTCATCTTCAAAATGGGCATAGGAATAAGCATTTACCTAGAAGAGTTTTATGGAGATTAAAGAAAATAAGGAAAGTAAGCTGTGTTGTAATCACTCCATAAATGGTAGCTGTGTTACCATTGCTGCTGCTGGTCAGTCCATGAGATTCACTGGGACACAACTCTGTCTTCTTTTTATCCTGGTGTCTTATGTAGACAGCATCAAACAAATGCTATGCAGTAGGTGTTCAACAACATTTCAAAGTGTGAACAAAGGACTTTTATTCATTCTGCTCTGAAGGCAGGATTTCTTGTGATCCTCCAACAACACTGAAGTTTATAGCAGTATCAAATCTCATATTCTTTTTTTTTTTTTTTTTTTTTTTTTTTTTGG
>NW_022436958.1:11725772-11843792 GCF_009761245.1 Sapajus apella
CCCCTGCCTCAGCCTCCTGAGTAGCTGGGATTACAGGCACGCGCCACCATGCCCAGCTAATGTTTTGTATTTTTAGTAGAGACGGGGTTTCACCATGTTGACCAGGATGGTCTCGATCTCTTGACCTCGTGATCCACCCGCCTCGGCCTCCCAAAGTGCTGGGATTACAGGCTTGAGCCACCGCGCCCAGCCTAAATCTCATATTCTTAGTCCTATTGGAAATTTCAGAAATCCAGCCTTATAAGTGAAGGTAAATACCTACAATTGCTATAGCAGACAACCCCCAAACCTCAATAGTTCAAACCAAAGAGTTTATTTTTTATTCATAGGACAATCTATAGCTTACTGGATTCTCAATGGTTTGTGATGGGGTTAAAATTACCAAAAGTCTCTAAGTTACTGTAGAGTAGGATCAGTGTTATACAGTATATTTATTTACATATGTGGCTTTATCAGTCACCACTACCCCCTTTGTCTATAGAGATTAGCACAGTCTCTTGTCCTCCCTAAGAATATTATTTACAAATCAAACTACACAATAGTCAGGCTATTATTCAAATATTTTAGAAAAAATTCTCTTATTAAAAAGAAGAGAACTGGAATATGACTTTAGGAAGCTGAGCTCAGAGCCTATACTCTTAACCACCTTCTCTACCATAACTGTAATAAAGCGTGGATTGAAGAAAAAGAATGTATTTTTGGATTTCAACTACTGTCTTGGTCTTTACAAAAAGCTGTGTAAAAAACCACCTGGGCAAATTTTCCTTAGAAACAATATAAGCACAATTGTCGTTTATTATTTTAGCTTTAATAAAGCTAAGCTTTAGAATAACCTAAATTGACAGCACTTGAGTTATGAATTAGCCTGGGAACTGCTTTCTTTGATGCCAAAAAGGCACTTGATTTGATGTGGCAAAATAATACAATCCAGTTTTAAGGGTAACATTTGAGCTGAACTCAAGATTTGCTTTTTAAAAAACAATCTGTAATCTTCAGTTACCAATGGCTGATTTCCAGGTTCTATTTTGAAAGTGATAATTAGGCCTGGAAATTTTTTTGCTAACTTTGTTATGTAAATCACACCTTTGGGGGAAAAATTGGACAAAATAACACAATAGCAATAAAAAACCATTTTACCCTGAATGGTTTTTTTTTTTAAATCTATTCAGTCAGATGAGATATATGCCAGGCTTTGTGTTACATTCCATGATTTCTAGAGCATTTAAAACATCAGTCCTCAGTTTAAAAAAGAACGGTCCCTACTTCTGTTTAATCCAACCTCAGATATAATCTGGAGTTAGTAGGTCTTGAGTCTTCATCCCTTGACTAATTAGCAGCTTGTTATAGAATCTCGAATGTTAAACATTTTTCTTTTTTACATCATGTTCTCTCCCCCTTCTCCCCCCACAACCCCATTTGTAACAACTCTACTCTGGAAGGACTGTAAATAAATCTCCTGTTCATAATTTTAAATTTCTATTTCTATACTTTTTTGAAAACTTTGAGATTCAATTGCACAACTCCCGAAGACTTTTCTTATTCAAGGCAATGGCCAAGTAAAAACCGTATAGCCTATATTGCACAACCAACGGGAAATGGCTTATTGGGGACGGACAAGAAAAAGAAAGAATAACTGTATCTGTTCTTTTGCTGCAGTGCTGCATCACAGTGGGAGACAAAATAAAAATGGTCCTACCGAATAGCACTGAACATCCAATTCTGACTCCTCAAGAAGCAGTGTCTGGTTTTGATGGGAAAGTCCAATTCCAATGACAGACTCAAGACATCTGCAGAACTAAATATATCTCTAAATACAGCACAGCTCGAAAAACAGACCAGATCTGGTTTCAAAACACTATGTTGTTAACCCTTTTCAAGATGTGGAATTCCTTGAAATGATTACCCTCATAGTTATAGCGAAAAAAAAAAAAAGGTCACAGAAAATCATCTGGATCCAAATATTTGCTTATTTCTTCATGACATTCACATACTGGCGACATCCTACCTTAAATTGGTAAGTGTGGTATCCAATGACTTACCAATTGCTAAAGCCAAGAACAAAAGCAAATGGATATAATTCTCCCATTCATATGTCGAGGTCAGAACAGAGAGACTGACTCATCACAGAGTCCTTAGCAAGTCATAGTCCTTGCTACTATCAGTTTGTTCATTTGTTATTATGAGCTATTCAGTTGCTGTTTTTCTCTTTTCATTCAGGACAGAAACATAAGGTCTAGGCCAGAGAGAGTGGAATCCTTAATGGCTCTTTTCTCTCTCATTTCCCCACTTGACAGGATGGCCAGTTGGCTTAGGAAGCCAGTTGGATACAAATTCTTTTGTCATTTCGCATCCTCATGTCTTCCTGCATTAATCACTTGCCAGTGTGCTTTTGTCTCTTGTCTGTGGAGAGGGTAGTTTTGCTGAGCACATATGCTCTCTTTGTTGCTAGATATGACATTTATCACAGTACAGCTTAAATTTAATTTGTATTTTAACAACGCACCTACTTTAAGGAAGTCACTTTCCCTTCATTCACATTCTTCCCAATGATGAAGATTCTACACAAATAAGGGGAATTTGCTTTGCTTTTTCTAACTCCAGATCCTAGCATATCTAGGTTTTGATAAACATGCTGACTCAAAGAAATTTTCTGTAATATCATAATAATATTTCTCTTTTCTTTCCCTTGGCAGTATTATTTGGAGTACATATTTAATATCTTATTCTATTCTTTTTTAGTCTCGGCTTGCCTGTCAGTGGTTCCCAAACCTGTTGTATATTAGAAATACTACTCCTGCACATTTTGATTCAGTAGTCCTGAAAACACCCAGGAATTTGTATCGTTCTTAAAGCTTCTACATTTTTTTCTTATTCGTATTGCCACCCATAAAAAGAGATTGTTTGCATTGCACAATGTGAAATAGATTAAGAGAAGCACAATGTCTATGAGGAAGTAGGCTGGGAATATACTTTTTTTAAGTTCCACTAGTGAATATAAGGTAAACAGTTCCTGGGCCAGTAATTGAGAATCTTTGTCAGCAACCGATAGTAGAAATAGGGGATGTTAAACTGGAGATAGGAATGCAGAGACTCCAGCTCCAGTGTGGCTGGAGCATACAAGTAGGGACTAAAATGAGAGGTTGAAATGAATGGATAAGGACCTCAAAATGCTAAGTTAAGGAATGTCAAATCTTCTTAGAAAATGAGTGTCGGCCAGGTGTGGTGGCTCACGCCTGTAACCTCAGCATTTTGGGAGGCTTAGTTAGGCTGATCACCTGAGGTCAGGAGTTCAAGACCACCCTGGCCAACATGGAGAAATCCCATCTCTACTAAAAATACCAAAAAAAATTAGCCAGGTGTGGTGGCAGTCGCCTATAATCACAGGTACTCGGGAGGCTGAGGCAGGAGAATCGCTTGAACCTGAGAGGTGGAGGTAGCAGTGAGTAGAGATTGCACCACTGCACTCCAGCCTGGGCAACAAAAGCGAACTTCATCTCAAAAAAAAAAAAAGGAAAAAAAGAAAAGGAGTGTCATCATCCAGCCACAGTTTTTAAAATATAATTTGGAAAGCATTAGAAGGATGGAGTTGATGAGGGAAGAGACTGGAGTCAGGTGAAAACATTAATGGACTAGAGATGAGGAGGGTCTAATTAATGAAGAAGGGGAAAGAAGTAAATGTGAGACAGCAAAGGAAAACTGTCAGGTGTTTGTGTTAGAGCGAAGATGGAGACTCAGGTGGCAAGAGGGATTGAAAATGACTGTCAAACCTCAAACTGGATCACAGAAAGGTTTGTAATCCCATGACTTTAAAAAGGAGGCACAGATTTTGAGGGAAAGATGATGACCAAAGCAATGTATTTCTTGCTTATAAATCAGACTCTGCTTTATTTTCGAAAGATACTCAGTAGCCAGTTTGAAGTTTAGGTTCGGAATTCAGGAGAGAGTTGGAAACTGGAGAGTCATCTACATAGAAGTACTAATTAAAATAGCACACAGACCACTTCTCGGAGAACTAGAATATTGGGAGGATACAGAGATTGGGATCAATGGGGCCCTCAACTTTGAGTGTAAGCTAGCTGCATCTTCTGTCCTGAATCTATCAGCTCAGTGAAGAGACTGTTGTGGGGAATGTAAGAAGGAATAAATTGAGGAGGAGTAAAAGATCATCTAGCAGCCTTTTTATTATTATTATTATTTTTTTTTAGGGGATAAAGGTCTTTATTGAACAACGTTATCTCACTCAGTAACAAAAGAGCAGGAGGCAACAATTTCCCCAGAAGTCTGCAGCTGTGTCTACAGGCTTTGCAAACTGCTGTATCAAATAGCCTCCAAAACTCAGTGGCCTAACACAATAACAGTGTATTTCTTGCTTATGTCACAGTTCAATGAAGGTTGGTGGTGACATGGGAGGAGTAAAGGATTAGGGTCAGTGACGGGCTTGACTCTGCTCTATGTACTCATTCTGGGACCCCAGTCTCTTCACTCTTCAACAGTGGTGTTAAGGCCAACCTGGCATTGTCCAACCAGAGGATAGGGAAAGGCATAGTGTGGCAGATTTACAGGACATTTTAGATGTCTGGCCCAGAAGAGGTGTATATTGCCTCCTTCCACATTCCACTGGTCAGAACTCAGTTAGATAGTTTCATTCAACTGCAAGAGATGCTGGGATATATAATTTTGCTACATGCCCAGTGGAAAAGAAGACAGACTTGGTGAGCACATGGAATTGTCTCTGGTCTTCTGGTCTATAAATCACCACATCTACCCCAAAGACCAGGATCTCTGAGTCATGATCAGATGCTCCATCAAATCCAGCTAAGATTCCTCAGTTCTTACAAATTATGAATTGAAAGAGACACAAGTTGTCTGCCTCTCAACACATACACACTCCCAAAATTCAGTGGTAGAGTGATCACAGAATGACCATCAAAACACACCTCTATTTGGGAAGAGAAAACAACATGAGTTAAAGCAATTCTAAAATTATGTTGGGCAGGCACTGTGAGGGCCTTCTATCCTGGAATGGGGAAGGGCTCGAGATAGGAAACGATTTTAGTATGCAGACCCTGATTCCACTCTTTGGGAATTGACTATTCTATTCACAGCCACTGTCTCTTGTCCAACAGCTTCTGTGGCCATGTCTGAAATGAGCACTAGGGAGCATTTCCTTCTTGCAGACTGCATAACTTTTGTAGGCTGCTTCCTGTTAGAGCAACTTGAAAGTCCAAAAATTGTCTAACTGCTTGAACAGTCAAGTTTTTTTTTTTAAATCAGTTTGTAGTGTTCATGGTTCCCTCAAAAGCATAGAATGTCTCTGGTCTACTTTACTCATGTTCATTCCATTAGCTAAATAACCATCCCACAGTTATTTCTTAGACAAAATTCTCAAATGTGATTTGTTGTGTTTTTGCTTGCTCACCCTAAATCTTGCTGTCTCAATTTAATGACAGTTACCTCAAAGCCATCAAGCTTCATTGGAAAGCCATACCCTTACTCTAATCTCTGCCAAATTCTTGGATCTTAATTGCTTTAGGGATTTTTTTCAATCCTACTTCCTATTAATTGGGGCTGAGAAATAGTCACCTTTGCCAGCTCAATATAATTAATATATTAATATAATTAATATAATATTTATATTAATAATATAAATATTAATTTATATTTATAAATTATAAATATTATGAATTCATTATAATATAAAATTATAAATATATGTAATTATAAATATATAAAAAATTATAAATATATAAAAAATTATAAATATTATAAATCATATTATAATATTTTAGCACACTATTATTTTATAATATTATTTTAGCATACTATCTTAGACACTTTATATAACTTTTTTCTGTCCCCAATAGACTTAGAATAAAATGTATTTTTATATTCTTAAACTTCTTGGGCTTTCAACATTCGTTTGGTGTCTAGAATATGTTTGCATGAATTACCTGTTCATTTACTTTTTTCAAAGCCATAAACTGGCAGATCTTTTTCCAGTGTGGTATCTAGATATGGCCTTCCCTGGTCAAAAGTGTGAAATAGATAATGTTACATAGTCTTTCAAATCTTTTTCCTGCATATTTTTCCTTTTTTTTTTTTTTTATGAACTCTATACCACCTTCCTACCACTGCCAGGGTACCAAGGGATGCCTTAATTGTCTAGTTCTATCTAGGATAACCCCTAGGACCATAGATAGTCTCGATTTTTCATATCCCTTTCCCTAAAAAATGTATCCACATTCTCTCCCACCTCCAGGTGTCCAAACCTAATCTGATAAACAATTTTAAAGGAAAGTATAGATGCTCAAGAGGGCAGCAATTTCATGGTTGCAGTTTCATGACATTCAGGATTGTTTGTGTAAATTGCAGGCAGTGAGGTAACGCTGGAAGTGGGAGGACAGTGTGTGAAGAACTTTGCATGTCCCTCAAATAACAAAACTACATGGGCTAAACTCAGTGGTCCAAGGGTATCATCAATGTAAGGGGAAGGAAATTCTCCTTAATATTGATTTGAGTAGTAAAACATCATAAAATGAGTAATCTATAGAAATAATTTTAGTGTTGAGGATTTGTATTCTTATTGAAGCTATTGTGGCTGTCTATATATTAGTCTATGGTTATAAAACAATTGCATAGAAGCTGAACAGTGACTTAATATAAAAGTTCATTTAAAAAAATAATCACTTTCTGACATCTAGTAAGAAAGAGATAACAAGCAGTGCTTTAGAGAACACCTTTCTGTTTAACAGTAAATTCATCTGATAGAAATGCAATGACTAGATTTAAGCATGAAGATCATCTACCTTCTCTGCAAGTCAGCTGGATGGCAGAGCCACAAATATAATGACCCAAGTCCTCCAGACATAGTCCAGCCAGGCACTGACCACTTCTGAGAGAGAGCTGGAGATGGGCAGACTCTGTTTTTAGATTATGAGCCTCATGTACCTGGAGACCATGTCTTATAGATTATCCTAGAATACTCTTGCAGAGTACCATGTGCATTTTTAACACCCAAATTTCCTTCAATACTTATATCAAAAAGCTTTTCATCTTTGCACAGAAGAGAAACCTTCACCTACACTCAAATGTTCCCATACCATTTAAGGCCTAGCAGCTCAGATGTCTTTCCCCACTCCATCATAAAATATTTTATTATGTCAATTATGGGAAACCCAATCACTCAAATAATTCATGGAGCAAAGTACCTGGAGAACCATGGGGAATAGTCATAAAACTGGCCATGGATGTGAGTACCATGGCATAAACGTCTTATTTTAATGATTCCTGATTCCTGAAAATAAAGGAAATTAATCATTCATCTCTCCCTTTTAACTACAAACCTAGATATAAATGGATTTAAATAGAGGAGTTAGGTTGAGCATCATAATCACCAACTTTCATTATGGATGAGGTCAATTCAAAGAAAGAAGAAAAAGACAAATCTAGCAGCATTCTCCTTCTGTTTCTCTCTGTCTGTATATATAAATATTTCTCGATATATTTTTTTAGAGAGAGAGAAATGTAGATATACACACACGCAGTAATCCCTGGTATCCTCGGGGGATTGGTTCCAGAACCCCAAAAGATATTTAAACCTTCAGATGCTTAAATTCCTTGTATAAAATACTATAGTATTTGCACATAACCTACATATATCCTGCCATATACTTTAAATCATCTCTAGATTACCTATAATATATAACATAATGTAAATGCTACATAAGTATTATAATACTTGTTATATTGTATTTTTGTGTTTTTTATTGTTTTACTGTTATTTTTATTGTGTTTTTCAAAAATATTTTTGATCCTCAGTTAATTGCAGAAACTGCTGATACTGAGGGCCAATTCTGTGTGTGTGTGTGTGTGTGTGTGTGTGTGTGTTCATTGGCAAATCAAGTTTCACACATTTTTATTTAATTTTCTAATAAAAGTAATTTAAGAACCACTGTTATATAACATCAAAATGAAAGACACAGAGTTAAACTCCTTCCTTTCTTTCTTTCTTTCTCTCTCTTTCTCTCTCTCTCTCTTTCTTTCTTTCCTTTCTTCTTTCCTTCCTTTTTTCCAGAGCAGGCCTACCCATTTATAGGTATTTTAAAGCACATCAAAGGGTAAATTGTTAATTATAAAACTAAGGCATACTGATTACCTGTAATGTTTCTTAGCTATATTTTTCTTTACCATACAAAACTACTCTTTCAGTTTCATTATTCTTTTTGTTTTCCATTTCAACAATGTTACCACCAACTGAATTAATATTATCATGTTTGTGAATTTTATAGACAAAAAAACAAATCCCTATAGAATTAAAAGTTTGCCTAATAGCCTTTTGTTTTCAAAAATTCTTCTTTTCCATATCTTTGCTGTTACAAAAAAAAAATAAAAATAAAAAAGCCAATCCCAAATTTTATTACAAATGACAAACATTTAAAATGACAAACAAACATTTTAAAAAGAAAAATTGGCTTCAAGATCCTTTCTCAATTCATTGCAAAATAATTTCTCTGATATGTCAGTGACAATGCTTTGGCACCATTCCTCATCAACACTTTCATCTGTCCTGTATCTAACCTCTCTGGTTTCAAATAGCTAAAGGCAGTTGCAGAGTTGCAAAGAAGCACATCTTTATGCCTTTCCAGAGAGAAAGAATGAAGTTCTCTGGCTACATGGCTGCATCTCTGAATGGGTGATTAGTCAGTTGTCCCTTCCTTGTGTTCTCACCTCTGCCCTGGAATGTGTACCAACAAATGTAGGTGATGGAAACAGGAAGGGTAGCTGTCACAGGTTCAAACTCCCCCACTTGTGGCTGAGTTGATATGGGCTCAAACATGTTTGTGATGAAAAAAGAAAAGAGAAAATACAAAGAACGGACTTCTCTACCCCTGCTATTTGAACACTTAAAGATGCCCTGCACCCATCTCCAACAAGTTACTGTTCCTGCAGAGCTCTGTTCAAATTGGAGCATTCATCCCGAAAGAGCGACTTTTCTAATGGTCCAAATAGACAACTTACATTCTCACAAGGAAAACAAATTCTCATTTGTTTAAAAAATGTCTTATGTTCTTGGAATGAAAACACTCTTCTAAACAATCTCATGTGGTGAAACGTGAAAGGAAAAAAAGATGTTTTAGTAACTGGGTTTTGTTATATTAAATAAATGCAGCATGAAGTTTACATATTTATGTGGGCGTAATGATGTAATCCAATCTCAGAAAACTCATACGTTAACAAATTGATGTTGGGTTATATGCATTCCTGAGCAATGAGATTAACAATGCATTTATATAAAACTATAAAAACTGTTGACAAAAAAAATGCCACTGTTAAAAGAAGAAAAATAAAGACAAAGGCCAGTCATTCACATTAAGTATCTTGATCAATTCTCTGTTAGCTTAAAATTGAATTAGCTCAATTTTCTCCTTTCAGTTTAACAAGGCCCAGCAAATTCTCTTAAACACTCCAAAACCAGGTTGAATCTTCTTTTCCTGTTCTTATTTCTTTAGTTTTACTCTAAAATTTCCTCTATTTATTATCATGTTATATTATACATAAGCTACCATAAATCCTTTTTGAACAATGTAAAAAATTTACCTATTCACATCTCCTTTCCCCAGTCCCAAGAAGAAGATGACACCTACTCTGCCTTCTTTAGAGGGTCTGTATCCAAAGGTCACCTCAGAGCTGCCTTGGGAAAATTACTCAGCCCTCGTGGCAGCTGCCCTCTTTACTTCATGTGGTAGAGAATTTTTGCAGGGATGTGTGTTTGTGAGCATTAAAAATTATCGTGTAGAAAATCTGGCTTGAAGAAAATAAAGGATCAGACACTGTGTGTTAGAGCAGCTACAGATAGACCTAGCTCAAGTCTGCCACTTCTTCCAGGTGACTTCAAAAAATTGATTGCTCCTTCATGTCCTTTCCTCCCAATAATGCTAAACTCCTAAGTGGCAGTATTATGGCCCCAACACTCTTTGCATTCCTCTTGCATTTCTTATGACCTCATCGAATGCTGTATACACAATGCAAATATTTGTTGAGCACTTATAAGCCCGGCACTGTTCTACTACCCACTTAACATATACAAGTGTTACTGCATTGAATCATATCAACAACACTATAAAGTAAGTATTAATTTTGTCACCATTTTATGAATGATAGAACCAAGGCACAGAGATGTTCAGTAACTTGTCAAAGTACAAATCTACTTTGCAAAGTAGCAAAGTCAGAGTTCAAAGCCAGAGTCTGCACTTTTTTTTTTTTTTTTTAAATCACCCAGGCTGGAGTACAATGGCGCAATCTCAGTTCACTGCAAACTCCACCTTCTAGGTTCAAGCAATTCTCCTGCCTCAGCCTCCTGAGTAGCTGGGATTATAGGCGTGTGCCACCATGCCCAGCTAATTTTCGTATTTTTAGTAGATATGGGGTTTCACCATGTTGGCCAGGCTGGCCTCGAACTCCTGATCTCAGGTGATCCACCTGCCTTGGCCTCCTGAAGTGCTGAGATTACAGGCGTGAACCACCACACACAGCTGAGTCTGCAATCTTGACCACTAGGCAACCCTTCTTCCTAATAAGCACACTAAAGATGCTTAATTTTTGTTTGCTTACTTAATTTTTAACATGAAAATGGGTAATTTCAGCAAGCAAGATCATGAAAATGGGAGAAAGCAGTTGAAAGGTCAATTGTTCAAGTAAAAAGATGGTATGGTTTGGCTCTGTGTCCCAACTCAAATCTCATCTTGAATTGTAATCCTCACATGTCAAGGGAGGGACCTGGTAGGAGGTGATGAGATCATGGGGGTGGTTTCCCCCATGCTGTTCTCATGACAGCAAGTTCTCACAAGAACTGATGGTTTGAAAGTGTTTGGCAGCTCTGCCCTTTGTCTTCCTGCTGCCTTGTGAAGAGGGTGACTGCTTCCCCTGTGCCTTCTGCCATGATTGTAAGTTTCCTGAGGCTTCCCAGCCATGCAGAACTGTTAGTCAACTATAAGTCAATTAGTCAAAACCTCTTTTGATTATAAATTACCCAGTCTCAGGTAGTATCTTTATAGCAGTATTAAAATGGATTAATACAAAAGGAGAGTATCCTTGATGATTCAGAAGTTCTACCTTATATCATGTGTTCAGCCACCGAGCAATGGCACCTCATGAGCCAGACTGTGTTGTGGACACTGCCATCGCCTAAATGACAACAGAAACTTCCTACCTGGCCTCCCTGTCTCCAATCTCTCCCACTTTCAAACCATGTTCTGAGTTTTTCAGATTGATGATATTAAGGATTTTAATGTAGATTGGACCAAAATAATTCAGTAGAATTATTTGTCTCTCTTATTTGTCTCAAAATTAAAGCTCACTGAGATAGGAATTGTGTCTTATGATTTTTATGTTTGCTATATTGCCTTTCAAGTAGTAGACTCTCAATAAATGATGAAATTAGTTTAATGAGAGCCTTTTCAGGTTTGGCTCCTTTTCAGGGGACTGAGTAGGGTGATCTTGATTGACAGAATGTTCTGGAAAGAGGACAGGTATAAATATATGCAAAATTATGCATACATATAGTTGTTTCCTCCAATTCTGTATTGTTAGGAATGTGTTCAGCTTCAAGTAATAGAAAGACTAGCTACATGTTTCAAATGAATAAAGAGTTTCTTTTTCTTATACAGCAAGATTAAAGGTAGCAGTTGCCATGATTAGCTCAGCTGCTCAAGTATGCCTGAGGATCCAGTCACTTTCTATTCTGCCCTTTCACCATAGTCAGTGTATTGGATTTTCCTCTGCATGATTTTTATCTAGGTTTGAATGGTGGCTCTGGACATCACATTCATAGTCAGGGCAGGAAAAAAGGAAAGGGATAACATCAGCCATTCCTTTTATCAGGAAAGCAGTACTTCATCAGAAACTCCTATTCCCACCCCAAGCAGCCTATTAATTATGTATCATTGGTCAGCATTCTGTTACATGGCCACCCATCTAACAGGAAACCTGGGCAGTACATTTTCTCTTCCAGCCTTCCTAGTGAAAGGAGACAAGAGAGAACGGGATTGGAAATTGCTATGGTTTTGTGAACCAGCAGTGCCTGCCACAGATTCTTTTCTTCCCATCTTCTTTGCCCTCATAAGAACATCATCTCCAGAAAATTCACATATATGTGATCTTTTCGCTACCTCTTATGAGTCTACATATTAAAACTAGTTCTAAGAAAAGAATCTGAAACTTAGGGTAAATTCTTAATGACAATGACAACTCTGGTATTTACATGTTAAAAGAAACCAAAGGTTTATGCTAGACTTTATCAGTACCTCTCACCATATGCAATATTGAGGCTGGGGATGGATTAAGTCCTTGTAACATAATTGATTGCTCATGCAAAATATTCTTCATTGTCCCTGTCCACCGCCCCAGTTGACTGTAGTAATCCAAAATGTTTCCTTTCATTTCCAAATGTCCCATAAGAATCTCCAGTTGAGAACCACTGAACTAAAGAAATGGACCTCCCGAGTGTGACGTCAGAAACCAACAGCTGGAGACTGGGTAAGAAACCGAGTGGGAAAAAGTGTGAAAATGAAGTCTAATGAGTCAATAAGATCTCCTCAGAACCCCTGAAAAGTTAATGCCATCTGAAAAAGAAAAAAACCTGAATAACTTTTCATTATTGTCTGCCATTTGCTCTTCTGAAAGAAGAGATCATTTGGGATTCTTATCTGACCAACATCACTGCATTCCACAATCCATCAAAGACCACAAATGGAATGAGAATAGGGTTGGTGAAGTAAGTCTGCCACCCAGTTTAGGGAATGGCCAAAGCAGCAGGCATTTACACACACACACACATACACACACACACACACACATGCACACACACACACACACACAGAGGCTATGCAGATTTTTTTAAGTTAATATTGCGACGTCATCTGCATACCATACAGTTCACCCACTTAAAGCATACAATTACAGTTTTCTTTACTTGTATCTGAGGACTGAAAGGTTGGGCTAGGTATCTAAGGGATACCTAGATATCTCTAGCTTGCTGTGCTCTTCCACTTTTCTTATTTCTCAGGGAATGGAGGATGACGGCAAGAGGATATCTTTACTCCACTGACAATGAAAAGGAAGTCATTGGTTTTAGGTGGCTTAGTCAAAGTTCCACCATTTTTCACTGGGTTAACTGCACTGAGATTTCCAGTGAGAGTACTCTGCTTTTGGCTGAGTGCAGTGGCTCATGCCTGTAATCCCAGCACTTTGGAAGGCAGAAGCAGGTGGATCACCAGATGTCAGGAGTTTGAGGCCAACTTGGCCAACAGGGTGAAACCCCGTCTCTACTAAAAATACAAAAATTAGCTAGGCCTGGTGGTAGGCACCTATAATCCCAGCTACTCGGGAGGCTGAAGCAGGAGAATTGCTTGAACCAGGAGGCGGAGGTTGCAGTGAGTGGAGATCATACCACCGCATTACAGCCTGGGCAACAGAACAAGACTCCATCTCCCCCACAAAAATAAAAAGAGTATTCTGCTTTTATCTCTTAGGAGAATAAACCTTATTGGCAGTTTTCAACAAAGTTGAAGAGAAAAAATTACAATAAAATACAATTTTTTTGTACAGTGTGCTTGATGTACTCTTTCAACTTGATCTTTTGTTACTAACAATGAAGATTTAGTACTTATGTAGCTCTTTTAATCCACAAAGCACTATTTAAATGTTAACTAATTAAACATCAGAAGCACCCTAGAAATTAGAAACTTATTGTGTTAGAATTATATGCATTCTGTAATATGTATATTAAATACTTTGAGTTTATCAGAATATTAGTGACATCCATAAAGAAAATTTTATCTTGTCTTCTTTACATAATGGAACAGAAAATGTTATTGAAAGTATTGATTAGATATTCTGAAATTTTCATTTAAATGGATTAATATATGGCTTGAGACTGTTAATGTCTATTTGGTGTGACATATTGTGATTTGAAAACACAATAAAGTAATATCATTAAGTAGGATTATTTTAAATCAACCATTGAGAGGGTAAAATAAAAATCATCAACAATAATAAAAATTGCTACCATTTATCAAGCCTCCTCTATGCTAGACACATTTCTAAGTGGTTTGCACTTATCCGTTTAATCCTGGCAACCGCCCTATAATCAAGTATACAGTTATTCCCATTGTACAAATGAGGAAACTGAGGAAAACAGTTAAATATCCTAAACAAAGTTAGAGTTAGGGTCCCAGAATCCATGTTCTATAATTCTATAATATACTATTAAATTATACGATAATACACTATCAGTCTGAGGACTCTGAGAGGCTGAGGTGGGAGGATCGCTTGAGGCCAGTAAAGTTCCACCTCTAAAACATTTCTTTGTTTAATTAGCTGGGCATAGTTGTGCATGCCTGCAGTCCCAGCTACTCAGGAGGCTGAGGCAGATGGATTGCTTGAGTCCAAGAGTTTGAGGCTGCAAATTAACTATGATCACAACACTGTACTCCAGCCTTGACAAAAAAAAAAAAAAAGAAAGAAAGAGAGAGAGAGAGAGAGATCCCCATCTCTTAAAAAGAGAGAGAGAGAGAGATTTTGCAAAGGCCCATGAAAAGTTATTAGTATAAAATCTGTCCGCACACCTTAGAAGTCTTAAACGTATTTAATTGTGAATATAGAAAATGAGCTAAAGTTCTGGCAACATTTCAAATTTGTGGAAAATAATGATAGATTTCATATTTTTCAAGATGATTTTAATGCTTGGTAATTACTTTAAATGCGCATATATTAAAAGTATTCTCCAACACTAACCACAGCTAAATTTTTGAATTTTTAATTTGTCTGTTAATAACTTCTAAAAACAACTGTTAAACCTAACACTGAGTGGGGAAGAAAAACCATATATAACATATTTTCTGTAGATTTGTAAAGTACCTAAAGATGTGTGTGGCTCTGTGTGTGTGTGTATTTTACATAATATAAGCTCAGAACAAGTGGAATAAAATGCTTACATCAGGAAAGAACCAAATCTAATGTTGGTAAACATATACTGTTTCAAATGCTATAGTAAATTCAGTGGGTATTCAATAAGCACTCTTCATGCATACAGCATCTATTGAGCTTCTGCTGTGAATCTTTGGCAAGGAAGAATAAATTTTTTTTTAAAAAATTGTCTAGCGTCTTATCTATAATTGAGTGTATTACTACAAATATCTTTATGGAAAAAGAAATGCTCATTTGCTAGGATTCAATGTGCCAAGATACATGACTTAACATCCAGGTTGAATCAAAACAATGTGTCATCCTGCAAGTAATTGTTTTGTTTTACTATGGATCAAATGTATACTTTAATTCCAATAGTGACCTTGAGTTTCTCATTAAAATGCAGGAAAAAACCCTAAGTTGTAAGCCTAAATTTCATGTCTGCTACCATGTTACAACAGTGGCTCCATTGTGTCATCAATGTTTTAAAAGTCATCTTTGAGAAACCTACAGAATTTTCACCTCCTTGTTGAACTAACCCAGAGCAAATTTCCCAAAGGTCTTTACCACTCCTCTTGCCATCCTTCTCCTACCACAATGCCCTCCCCACTCCCATCTGCAAAGAGTAAGAGGTAAACCCCTAAAAAGCCATGTACGGTAAAGGCAGTTCAAATTTTTAAAAAACACTCTAGCTATTATGTCACTTACTGGAAAGGTACGTGCATTATACTATTTTGTTACCAAACATTTCAATGATATTCTGAAATGCTTGTTTTTTTTGTTTGTTTGTTTTAAGACAAAGTTCCACTGTCATTGACCAGGCTGGAGTGCAATGGCACGATATCGACTCACCACAACCTCTGCCTCCCAGGTTCAAGTGATTCTCCTGCCTAAGCCTCCTGAGTAGCTGGAATTACAGGCATGCGTCACCACACCTGGCTAATTTTATTATTTTTAGTAGAGATGGGGCTCCTCTATGTTGGTCAGGCTGGTCTTGAACTCCCAACCTCCAGTGATCCACCCACTTCAGCCCCCCAAAGTGCTGGGATTACAGGCATGAGCCACCACTCCCCGCCCAGCCCATGAAATGCTTGTTAAGTTAATATCAGCTTTATTAACCCTACACTTGGAATAACTCATTTCCTTTGCTTTATCAGAAAGACAACTATTTTAAAGGTATACATCACAATAGGAACAATAAAATTGAATAATCCTTAGTGCATAAAAATCAATAAGACATTTTACATTTGCCTTCAAGATTGGAAAGTTTTTCTTCCACTTTCCCTTTGTTTCTTAACTACTACTTCAAGAATAAGAAACTTTGTACCTAATATGTGTGTTATGTAAGGCCAGTGAAGACAATGCCACTCACAGCCTCTTGTAAATCTTAAGCAAAGCTCTCTAATTCAAGATATGGAGCCTAAACATCAAACAAATCTTCCAATTAAGAAGTCAATCATTTTGATAAAAAAGCACCAAATTTGGTGATGTTAAAAGAAAGTTACAATAAGAAGAAGGAAATGTGACAAAACAGCAGGGCACACTATATTCTAACTTGTCTCACTAGGGAATTAATGTGCCGTTATGTTTGATCACAATCTAGTTGTTAAGTGAAATGATTGTGTGACAATTGAGTGTAACATAAGTGTCACAAGGACTATCTAGATAGGGAGTGTTTCATGCCTAAGAAGGACAACATCCTATTTTAATAGCTCTATGGTAGGAAGGAATTTGTTTAATACATGTTTATTATTTTTGTCATAGAAGTAATGTTTTCCTCTGTGTGTTTACATAGTTGACATTGTTTTCGCTATAGAATTATATTTGTACTATATTTGTGAGTATGTATGTATGTAGACTTTTTGTCCTGCTTCTTTCGTTTTGCATCTAACATCACATTTTCTTAAGAGTTTTGAAAATGTAATTAAGGGATTCCTATTCTGCTTACACAGCTTAAGTCAAAAGAAAGAGTGAAAAATGGGCAGCCAGCTGAATGTGTCAAAATACAGAAGCAGGACTTTCATTTACCATCCCCCTAAAAAGATTCTTATGGTCATTATTGATCACCTGAGTTTTAGGCATATAAATAAGGGTGTGGCACATTGGGCATCACTCTTTATGATGCAGGTGACAGAAAACCCAACTCAAACCGCCTCAAATAATAAAAGAAATATGTAAGGCTGAAGTTGTTGAATTTCTTTGGGTAAGGCTGGATTTAGCAGCTTCATTGATTTTGCCAATGAGCCAGTTTATCTGTATTTTCTACATTTTACCTCCTTGGTGTTGATTTTATCCTTCAACTCCATATATTTGCCCCTAGCGGCTTCATCTGCAGCAGCTGTAAGCCTGACATCTTCATAACACAACAGCCAAGAAAAGAAAGACTTCAAAAGTCAAAGACAAATCTTTGGTTCAGGATCTCCTTGCTCCAGGTTGGATCACATGCCTAACTATCAATCAATCGTGAGGGCCACAAGGATGACATATCAATAATGCAATCAAGGCCCAGTCCATGACTGAGAATAATGTCAATCCAAACCACCGGCATAGTTTAGAATGGAATAAGATAGAATGAGAAATGACAAGGATTGTGAGAAAGAATAAAATAGTAAAATACGTACCCTATGCCAGACCAATATTGTTCCACTGTGATTGATTCAGATCAGACCTTCTTGGATCTATTGTCTTCACAAAATAAAATGAGAAATGTTAAAAATGTGCAGATGATTCATAGATGAACAACACAAATAACTAAAAGTATTTGGTATTTTTAGCCTAAGGAAAGAAAAGCTGAAATCTGATCCAAATAGTCCACAAGAATTGTTGTTTAAAAAGAAGTTACAATCTACTTTATTTTCCTTTGGGAAGGACAAAGTTGTTGATCTCTTAGATTTTCCCCCATGGCCGAATTATTCTTGCTGTTAGACTGCCTGTCCTACCACAGAGCCAGGCTAGAATACTTTATCGCTGTATTATAGCTTAGAGTGGCAGAATTAGCCAGGCCTCTTGGCTAAGCATATTGTCACTCACAAGTGTAACAACCACAACAAGGGCCAACTTCTACTGACTGCTTACTATGAGCCAGACAGTGTGCTAAGAGCTTTACATACATGCTTTTTAAGGTTCACAATTCCACTGGATGGTAGCTGTTGTTATCCTCATCTTATAGACGAGGAAACAAAGTCAAGTTTCTTCTTCAAGGTTACAACCTCTAAGTATTGCAGAATTCCTTCTCCACGTCCAAATGAAAAGCAACATAATGAACTTATTTTTAATAAGCTTGTTGTAGGGCTCTTGGATGAAGTACTACTTTTTTAAAAGAAGATTCATTTTTCTTGAGGATATATTTATGTACCCTTGAGGATAGCTACCAAGTTTTATGCTCTTTGAATGGCTGTTATAGCTATCCCAGGACAATTACCATAATTGGCCCACATGGACTATATTAGTGGAGAATTAATCTGGACAAAGATAGTCTTAAACTATTGTTCAAATATATCTCCCTATTTTATAATAGACATATAGTCTCAGTTGAGTTTCGAGATTTCTTTTCATGCTAAATCTATAGATATCGATTTTATCTTTGCAATTAAACCCCTTTGTAAGAGATAGCCATTTCTCCTTAACAAATCGCCCCAACACTCAAATCAAAAAGATATAAGCATTGATTTTTTGCCATGTGTCTATGGGTTAGCTGAAATATCTTTGCTTCAGACTAGACCAGGACTATTCTGCTTCACTACTGATGGGATAGCAGCTACCTGGGGTGTATACTTATCTTTGTGGAGCCAGAAGAAAAAGGAAAAAAATCCTAGTATGGAAGCACATGCCAAAACTTTGCTCACATCATATTCTCTAACATTCTATTGGCCCAGACAAGTCATATGGCCAAGATTCACATCAGTGGGGTGGAGAAATGTTCCTCTTTTATGGAGGCATTTCAGGGAGAAGAGACAAAATGTTGTCTGAACAATAGTTTACCACAACTCCTTAAATAAATGATGAGAAGAAAAGATTACATGTATTAAGCACATATTTATGCATCAACTTAGAAAATATTAAAGCATAGGTACCACGTAGCAATTTTGTGCTAGATACTGAGGCTGTGGCAATGAAAAATAACCTAGTGGCAAAACAAATGTTTATTTCCTTGTGAGCCCTAATAGCAATCCCACTGCTAGACATATACTTTTCCTTATTTTGTAGCTGAAGAAACTAAGGCATCAAGTGATAAAGTAACTTAGTTAAAGCCACACAGAGGTAGCAAAGGTGAAAGGTAAAGACAAATCAGCCTGAGTATAAAGCCTTAATTATTTCAACCTCATCAATTTTGTTTTCCAGTAATAGATAAAATCTTACACGGCTTCAGAAATGAATAATGAGAAATAGACCACCATGGGTATGAGTTGGGGTTCAATCAGGTAAGTAGGACTAATATGAGTGATAGGGAATAAGGAATTCATTTATTAGAGGAATTAGCCCTTACACAGCTGAGGATGTCTGTTGCCTCTAGGTCTGGTTCTGAGCCTGAGGGTTAGCAGTCAGGAGGAGAAGATGGGTATGAAGTAGGAGCGACGAAGGACAAACAGGAACCTTTTAGGAGAAACTAAACATTCACCAAATCATTCGTTACCTCGAGTTCCAATGACTGGGGGTGACATGTGGGCTAGGCCAGCATCCTCTAGCACAGAGCTGTACATGACCAGGACTCTCAGAATCTGAAGGAGTCTAAAGGAGCTGTAGAAGCTGTGGGTCCAGCAGCTGCCCCTTGCCAGCAGCAGATCTGTGACACCACACACAAACTGCAACTGCACCTGCCTGACAGCAATCTTCAAAGCCTAAAAATGGCTCCCATTCACTCCAAACCCTGCCTGATACCACATAGGAAGGGAGTTTGGGGAAATTGACATGATACAAAGCCAGCATACTCTGTTAGAACTCTTACTATGAATCAATTAAAAGTAGTATTTGAAATAAGAAGACATAAAGTAAAATGATTCACTAGAACTTTCAAGTGCTGTAATGTGGGAAATACAGAGAGATATCAGAGAGTTCATGTCCAGAAGCCCTTTCCCCTGCTTATATTTATTGTCACATTTGGATATTATTTCTTTTAGGGGTTAGTAACAGATTATGAGTACTTTTCATTTATTTAACATTAAATTTCATGCTTAAGGAGTATTAACACTTGGTTTTTCTCAGCATAATTCCTCTCTGATATATACTATTTTGGCTATAAATGATAGAAATCAAACTCAAACTTGCTTAAGCAAAAAAAAAAAATCTTGCCTCAAATACCTGGAAATTCAAGGATTACTCTTGCTTCAGGCATAGCTTAAGCTCAGGAGTACAAATTGTATCATTAGGGTTAGGCAGAATCTCAACAATGCTAGCCTCTGCTTATCAGCGTGTGTTAGGCTCACATTTTCCTACACCAAATGGACCCTGTTCATATGGCAGTAAACCTAACTGCCCATATTCCCGTGTGCACTGTTGTATCTTGAAATGCAAAAAATAAGCATTTCTCTTCCAACACATACACACACTGACATTCCTCAAAAAAGGACTCTAAGTTGTCCTGCCTGGGTCACATGCCTACCACTTAGATCAAACACTATAGGCAGAAGGAAGAGACACCATCATCAGACAGGCTTGCGTCCTCTGCCCATTGCTACAGCCACAAGCTGGCCCTTCACTGAGACTGACATTTCCACCAAAGCCCCAGGCATGAGGGAAGAGCAACTCCTTAAAGAACATGGTGGTTCTGGTCAGATTAAAATGACTAATATCTGATTCAAATGTATTTTAAGGGAAAGAGTTGTAAGGCCTCCTTTAATTGAGAGAGGGAGGATGTTGACACTTAACATTGTTATTCTTTTCCCTTTTCTAGAAAGCATGGCAGTGGCATAAAGAAGCACCTTTATTGGCTTTCCAATAGCAGATGGAATATAGGGAGAGAAACACACACTGGCAATAGAACCAAATGCAATTTTCTATAGATAGCACTGTTCTACTACTATCCCAATTTAAAATACATTCAAAAAATTGCCACCAGATAAACTCTTTACAGCCAGCTTTAGCTTTGATGAAAATAAAAGAAGTCTAATGTCCAACTGATATCCTATAATGGTTTGCTCTTGCTTGGGATTTTTTATTAACAAATAATCATGCATGCAGCTGTTACACATTGGTCTTTCACAACTCACATTTTATATGAATTTTCCCATATTCTTATATGTGTATGTGTTTAGGTTAATGGAGAGGCTTCTAACAATGAAGAATGTCTTCTAATTGTGATGGATTTTACTTTTAGGTAAATTGGTAAAAACTAATTTTTACAGTATAACTTTAAATGACTATTTTTCTTAATGATTTTATTTCCAGACAGAATGTGAATCCAGAAATAATATAGTATTAAAACCATTTCACAACTAAAAGTACTAAAGGATTTATCATTCACTCCTTCCTTCGCTCTATATTGAGGGGCTATATTATGTCATGCACTGAGCTAATTACTAGGGATTTACTAAAAAGAGTAAGGCATGTCCTTGCCCTGGATAAGCTCACAGAGTGGTGGAGGAAAATTCAAGAAACACAGAAAGTTCTATAAGCCACTTATGCCCAAACAACTATTACAGCACAGACGAGCAAACGTCTCATTTTCCTGAAGGTGTCAGAGAAGGCTTTTTAGATGAGATAATTTTGGAAAAAATGCAATTTTCTAATCAGAACCCTAGACGAGGGTATTCCTGGAAGAAAAGGCAGCATCCACTTCTGTAGAACTCTTTTGACTAACTGGGTCACTGGCAGGACAGGGGACAGTGGGTAGGAGTGCCCAGGAAGCTGATGGGGATGAGATCAGACAGAACGGGATAAGAACAGTATATCATGCCAAGGAGTTTGAAAAGATAACTCTGGAAACAGGGAAAAGGGTTTATAACAAATGAAAGAGACTGATAACACTGAAACCTTATAGAGGTTGTAGGGAAGGCTTATAGAAGGTTGTAGAAAAGGAGCCTAAAGGAAGATAGTGGAAGCCTGCAGAGACTTCTCTGATTAGAATGGGAATTAAGTAGTGGATTGAATGAAGAAGCAAAGGAAGAAGAAGGAATGAAAATATTTCTCATGTGTCTAGTTTAGGATAAGCTAGTTGGATGCAGTTACCATTAAATATATTAGGGAAAATGAGAAGAAACAGACATAGGGGTAGAGATCAGGCAGCAATGAATTAGAAGAGAGAACAGAGCTATGATTGCCTGTGCTACTAAATATTAATTTTGTGTTTAGTGCAACAGCTCATAAAATAATCTATTTTAATCATAATATATTATTCTTTGATATATTTTGATTAATGTCACTTACAAAAGTATTCATTATGTCAATACACGTTATTAAATAACAGTGTGGATCAAGTCATCTATTTCCATATTCCCAATACTTTATGAAAAATAAAATTTTATTTTGAGTAGCAGTAATCTCATGGTATATTTAGTATTCTGTCTTCATAATTAGTATATTTACTATAGATGCTTTTGGGGGAAAATACTATCTGTAAAGTATGTGACTGTACAATTTTTTGAAACAAAAATTTTTTGCTGACATCAACTAGCGATCTCTTTATTAAAGCTGGGAGCTAATACAGTTCATATTTCCTAAGCTCTATTTTTCATGTACAGATGTTTTTATCTATAGGAGTATAACAAATGTTAAACCTTTTCAAATGGTGTCTTTTGGGTTAATTTGTGAAACTTGAGGACTACAGATTCTGTTGGGTTAAGATTAAACTGAATTCACCAGAAACAAGAATAGTCTAATAGTTGTTGAATATATACACAGCATTTTTCAATGATGCTGTAAGAAACTTGCTTACTACTATGGTTTAACTTTCACAGTGATCTTAGATAAGGGAATAAAATATATTGCAAAAGAGGCAGCTGAATTTTTTTTTTTTTTTATCAAATGTCGAGTCACAGGAGGTGGTTTGGGTGTCTGGTCTTATTTCACACTGAGTCTTTTTCATTTACTTTTCTTAATGCATTCAAAAGTTGTTAAAGTTTCTTATATAAAAATATGATTGATTGTTACAGTGACAGTAATTGCATTTTAGCAAAAGTAACCATTATAGTAATTTTCTTCAGGGAAGAGAAATCTAACTAACTAAAGTAGCTAGTTACTTCCTCACACATTAACTTTGAAAATTTTTTAACATAAAAACACTTTATAAGGGAAGTACAGATTGAAGAACATAAAATGGCATGCAATATTTATAAAACTGCTTCCCATTAGGTGGCTTACAATTTTATGTAGCTGTTAATCACAAATTAAGTGAAACAAAATAGACAGAAAAACCAAAAATTCTTTGCTATTGGGTCAATTAAACTAAGTCCTCAATTGAAGCCTTTTGAAAATGACTCTCAGATTTTTTCTTCATTTGTAAACTATAGAAGGTACTGCCTTTTTAAACCAAAACGATTTATTCATATCATGGCCTTAGAATAAAATGAATACATGAAAATATTATTATTGCAAAGAAAAAAGAAAAAACAACTATTATGCATGTGCATAGACAGGGTAATACAGTATGTAGTACTTGTACATGTTAAATCACTAATGAAGCAGCATTCACATTTAATTTCATGTATTCCACTGCACACCTGAATACTAATTAGCCACTAAAATAAGAAATGTGTGGTACTGCATGTATTGATAAAATCTCAGTTCAGTATTCTTCAGACACCAGCAATTTAATATGAATCGCATACTTGGAAAAGCTAGTTTATCATTTTTACAGTTTTGTTTCTAAAATCATTTTTCTTTATTACCGAAAGCAATATACTAATTTCAAAATCAGTCGAAAGTAACTGAAATGCTGGCTAAATCTGGAATTGCATTTTTAAATATTTATTGTTAACAATATATACACAGCAACTGCTATTAGGATTATAAAGCAGAAGCTGCAAATTCAGTATGCAAACGCATGAACGGTAATTCAAGATAAATTATATCAGTTGAGTCAACTCAAATTTTTCACTTTTAGTGAGGCACAGAGAACACTGGTAGTTTGTTTCTGCTCTTCCTTAACCCTGTTTTTGAAATGGCCCCCAGAACTGCAAAAGAAAGATTTATTTTGAAGGTTGAGATACAGGAAAAAGAGTTTAAACTTCATGATTTTCCCCTGGCCGCCTCTATTCATCTCTCTCTGTCTCCATTCCTTTGCTAGCCTCTGTATTTAAATTGACCCTTGCACTACCATTTGATTTATTTTTGAAGTTATTGTTATAGAAGAAAATTCCATTCATAAAACCACATTTCTTTACATTAATACCTTCCTTTATTTTTCTACTATCCCCAGAGATTACAGATCCCCTTCCATTCTTTGGTACCATTCTGCCCATCTACTGCATCTATAATACAAACTAGCTCTTGTTATATATGGCAGGGAGTTCAGTGGGGGAAACTGCAGGGGTGTGTGTGGGAGGGGGTGTGTGTGTGTGTGCGCGCACACATGTGTCTGTTTGCTTTTGAGTTGTAGTCTAAGGATTTAGTATACAGTTGGCCTATTGTAGTCTTTTTTGCAAAGTCCTATTTGCTTGTATTTATTAACAGAACGCAAAGGTAAAAGGATAGCAGACATCAAAATAAAATGTTTCAAAGAGAAGGACCCAATAAATATCTACCAAGAAAGTCACAAGGACTGTATATCAGTTAGGATACTTCTGGTTATAAACAACAGGAAATCCATCTCAAATTTGCATAAATAATAAAGAGAATTTATGGGCGCATATAAATAATAGTCCAGAGGATAGGATACTCAGGTGCAAATGATCAGAGTTTCGGTTCCATTTGGCTGCCATTCTCTCAGTTCTTTCATTCTTTGATTTTTGGTTCTGCTCTTAAGCTAGTTTTGTTATTTCTCATATCTCCCAAGAGAAGGAGTGTTCTCCTTCAGCCAAAAAAAAAAACATCAAAGTCTCAGCCTCATTCTGATTGGCCCAATTTGGGTGATTCTTGAGTCATTTGTAGTGGCAAGGAGGAAAGATATATTCATAGGGACCAACGTCAGCATGTACCTGGCACACACTGTATAGCCCATAGCTATTTAAAATATCAAAATGTTTCTATACC
Source organism: Sapajus apella (assembly GCF_009761245.1). Classification (NCBI taxonomy): domain Eukaryota; kingdom Metazoa; phylum Chordata; class Mammalia; order Primates; family Cebidae; genus Sapajus; species Sapajus apella. The sequence continues at coordinate 11,750,862 of NW_022436958.1, forward strand.
AGAGGATAAGTAGCCAATGTTCTAAGTTCCCCTCTCCCTCCCCTAAAGTATTGTGTCAGTAACCCAGCCTGGAATGCCTCTGACTTCTCCACTACCCAGCGGTTAAAAAGTTAATATCTGCAAAGCAAGTATTCATTTGGACCCTGTTCCAGCAATGTAGCAGACATCTCTTCTGTTTGGGTGGATCATATACTGGCTGTTACACATGTTGACTGTCATGCAAGCCTTCAGCTGAGGGCAGGATCAATCACACTGTATGGTTCCATAGGGCTTCTGTAACAAAGTACCACTCACTGAGTAACTTAAAACAATAGAAATGTACTCTCATTCTATAGCTGAAATCTAGGTGTTGGCTGGGCCATGGGCCCTGTGAAGGCTCAGGCAAGAATCCCTCCTCACCTCTTCTAGCTTCTGGTTGTTGCCAGCAATCCTTGGTATTCCTTGGCTTGATGCATAAAAACTCCAATCTCTGCTCCTGTATTTACATGGTGTCTTCCTTCTGTATCTCTGTCTAAATTTTCCCCTTCTTGTGATTTGATTAGAGCCCACTCTAATCCAGTATGACTTTGTTTTAACTTGATCATATCTTCAAAGACCCTACTTCCAAACAAGGTCACATTCACAGGTTCTGGGTGAGTATGAATTTGAGGGGAGAAATTATCCAACCCAGTATACTCACCCAAGTGGAATGGTTGTTGTGCAGCAGGAAAGTAGCAAAGTGATGTTGGGGAAATGACCACAATGTCCACTACAGAGACTGGACTCTCTGGGGCTCTGCTCTCCTCGCTTACCTAGCTAAAGTCAAAGGCTTTATGGTTGAACTAGCATTTCAGGTTTTATTTGCATAAAATCTTCAGAGCTGGCTCCCATACTACTTAATCACATTTTTAACTCTTAAGGCCTAAATCCATGGACTTCAAAAAGTAGTTTAGAGAAGGAGTTTGGCAAAGAGTTCTTAAGTGCACATACCTGTTCACACAACATCAGTAGAGTGAACAAGCAGTACGTTTCATGTATATAAGTACAATTATTTCTCAAGTGTATGATGTAGCTGTGATTAATTAAATAAAAATTTACTTAAAACCTTCCTGCATTTATAATACCTCGTTGTCATTATGTATTTTCTCTATCAATAGATAATAGAGAACAACTACTACTGTACTTTAGCACACTAGCCTCTATTAGAAGGGCCATGGGATTCCAGACTGGCCTCTGCAGTAAAAGTGAAAACCACAATGGCTCAAATAAATAATCATTGATTTCTTTCTTATATAAGGGCTCGAGGGCCAAGCACTGTGTCTCAAGCCTGTAATCCCAGCACTTCAGGAGGCCAAGGTAGGCGGATCACTTGAGGTCAGGAGTTCAAGACCATTTCTAGCTCTGCTCACTGACAACACTGGCCATAACTTCCCAGTGTTGTTTATAACCCCACTTTTCTACTTTAGATGTATTTGTAAGCCATTTCTAAATTTGCTAATCCTTGTTCAAGGCTTTGGGTTTTTTTTTTGTTTTGTTTTGTTTTTTTCTTTCTTTTTTTTTTTTTTTTTTTTTTAGAGACTTTAGTGTCTCTGGTATGGAGATAATGTTTTGGTCTACTTTCTATAGAAATTTCCTGAAGTTTTCTGAGGTTCTAAACTTCATAACCAATAGTATAGTATTTTTTTTTCTCAAGGAAGCAAACATCACATCCTCTAAAAGTTTGAATTGGGAAGTGAGGTGAATATAGATAGATTTCCCCAAAATGTATTCCCCAAATTACATTTTATTATAAGCAATACATGTGCGAGTCAGAGAGTTCCTCCTCATCTACAGCTTTTCTTCCTCCTAATGCTAGTGCTAGTGGGTCCTAGGACTTAGTCTCTTGTTTATACATACTCATCTTCTGGTATTCTACAGTCTACTTACATGGCTTAAAGCCCTAATAAACATTTTCTTTCCTTAGTCTAATAAGCATTTTAATCTCACACTTATCTAAATCCACACTTGCGATCTAGCCCTCATTCGCATTTCCAAACATGTTAATGTCCCAGTCTTCATCTTTCATTTACCAACAACTTCAGTTTCTTAAGTTAAAAACTTCAGAGTAATACAAAATTTTATTTGCCTCTTTTTTCTCAAACCCTACAAAAATCCTTCAGCCCCTATAAGCAAAATATATCCAGATTACAACCCCTTCTGACTGCTTCCTCTGCCACCCACAACTCTGATCCAAGCCGGCACCATCACTTGTATGGATTACTACAGTAACTTCCTCATTGATTTTCCCTGCCTCTGCCCTGGTCCTTCTAGCAGTATCTTCTCAACAGATGAGCCAGACTGCTGTTTAAACGGTAGTCAGATCTTGTCATTCCTCTTCTCAATCCCCTCCATTCAGAGTAACACCAAGAGTCCTTACATTACCCCTAAAGTCCCGCATGATGTGGCCTTTCCTAATTTTCCAGCTGCATCTCCTACTCTAACCCAGACAAACCTGCCTCTTTGCTTCAGGATAATGTACTTGCCATTCTCTCTTCCACCAGGTATTCAAATGGTTCACTCCCTCCTCCTTCAAGACTCTGCTCAAATGTTACGTGCTCCTGGCACAACTCACTCTCCTACAATGGGGATCATCATTTGATATATATTTCACATGTTTACATTGTTCATTGTTTGTCTTCTCCAGAATAATATAAATTATTGAATAAATGTAATATTTGTTAAGTAGTCTCAGTTTTTTTATTTTGTTTTTTGGGTTTTTTTTTTTTTTAATTTGCTTGTTTGTTTTGAGACAGGGTCTTCCTCTTTTGCCCAGGCTAGAGTGCTTGACCACAGCTCACTGCCCCTTAACTCCGCAGGCTCAAGTGATTCTCCTGCCTCAGTTTCCTGAGCAGCTGGGACCACAGACATGAGTCATTACACCTGGCTAATTTTTTAATATTTTTTTGTGTGCAGATGGGGTGTTACTATACTGCCCAGGCTGGTCTTGAAATCCTGGACTCAGATAAGTCTCCTGCATCAACCTCCCAAAGCACTAGGATTACAGGCATAAACCACTGTGCCTGGTCTATTCTAAGTTTTATTTGCTACATAATTTCACTTCTTAAACCTGTACCTGACATAAAGAAGAGCACAACAATATTTGACGAACGAATGAAAGTATGTTTTTAAAATTTTTTAAACATAAACCCTTTCACAAAAATGAATAGGCATTCAAATATCCCAATTAATTTAAAAGAAACTCATACACATAGAGTGCCAACCACCCGTCAGGCTCTGGGTAGCACTTTACAAGTATGGAATTTTCATAGCAAGTCCTATGTGGTTGGTCTTATTATAAACAACTTACATATGAGATGTTACATAACTAATTTAAAAGTGGAAAAAGTCAGCAAACGGGTAATGTGCTCAAAGTCTGACTTATCTGACTCCAGAGTCCATTCTTTTATCATTTCTCTTGGAACTTAAAAAAAAAAAAAAAAAGAAAAAAAAAACACCAAAACAACAATAAAAAAAGATGGGGCTTGGTGTGGTGACTCATGCCTATAATCCCAGCACTTCCAGAGGACAAGGCAGGTGGATCACTTCAGGTCAGGAGTTCGAGACTAGCCTGGCCAACATGGTGAAACCCGGTCTCTACTAAAAATACAAAAATTAGCCCGGTGTGGTGGTGCATGCCTGTAATCCCAGGTGCTTAGAATACTGAGGCAGGGGAATCACTTGAACCCAGGAGGCAGAAGTTGCAGTGAGCTGAGATCATGCCATGAGATCATGCACTCCAGCCTGGGTAACAGAGCAAGACTCAGTCTAAAAAAAAAAAAAAAAAAAAAAAGATGCCATCAAATCTTTGTGTAAATGAGTACAGCTAAATGCCTAACTAGGATTCCAAGTATATGAAAATTACAAACACAAACTTTCAGAAGAGAAAACACTCAGTGGGCCAGGCAAGAGACAGAGTACAGAGTACAATGGAACACCTATACACTCAAGGAGGCCAAGAGATTCTGGCTAGAGAAACTGCTCTGAAAACACCATCTTCTCTTCTTTTTTGTGACCATCACTGAAGCAGTAGCAGCCAAAACAAAATCCAATCCCTTTGTGACATCTGACTAGAGCAAGAACTGGAGACGCCATTTCAATGCACCTTCCCACATTCACAGGAAGATTATGTCTTTCCCACTTTCCAAAGAGCTAAGACAGAAACAAAATGTTCAACCCATGTTCATCCAAATGGATGATAAATTACAGGTTGTACAAGCACACTACAAAGGCCAGCAAATTGGCAAAATAGTCCAGGTTTAGAGGAAGAAATACTACATTCAACAGATGTAGCAGGAAAAGGCTAACTGTCCCTGTGGGAATTCACCCCAGCAGGGTGGTTGTCACTAGGCTAAGTCCGGACAAAGAGTGCAAAAAGATCCTTGAATCGAAAGGCAAATCTCACTAAGCACAAAAGGGAAATGACAAATACAAGGAAGAAACAATTCAGAAGATGCAGGAGGAGGCTGGGTGCAGTGGTTCACACTCATAATCACACTTTGGGAGACCAAGGTGGGAGTATTGCTTGAACTCAGGAGTTCCAGGTTGCAGTGAGCCATGATCACATCACTGCAATCCAGCCTGAGCAACAAAATGGGCCCTGTCAAAAACGGAAGGAAGGAAGGAAGGAAAGAAGGAAGGGAGGAAAGGAGGGAGGGAGGGAGGGAGGGAGGAAGAAATAATCTTTTATATAACTTATATTATAAAATGCTAAAATTTTTTAAAAAACATCTTAGCCCTATTCCTGTGGTACACCTGCTGCCACATTCCCACCATCCAAAAGGTAGAGGATGGTTTTAAGTTCTTACTTAGTGATTTGATATTAATATGCACCAGAAGAAAAACATAATCAAAGACTTCCAGGATTACAAGTAGGGCCCTCTTTGTGAAAGAGTTCTCCTGTCTTTGCCAATTACAAAACAATCGAAAGGGCATTCCTTTGCCCTGATGCTGACCATATAAAGAAACCTGAGCATGGCTTTACCTCCGTTCTTTTGGAAGTGTCCTTTCCTTTGAAAGATGTACTACCTTTGAAAACAACTATGTTTTAAAAATAATCCAAAAAAGAAAAAGAAAGAGGACAAAAGTAATGGCACACCCTAGATATAAGGAAATGTTCTTGGGAAACATTTGCAAGTAGGTACCTGAAACTTTTTCAAAGCACATCAATAAAAGAAGAGATTATATGAATGACTTTTTTGAATATTGAAACTTCAAGTATGTTGGCAAACAAGAAAGCCCATAAAATAAGACAACACCCTTTCTAACTTCCCCTAAGGACTCTAGCCCATAAACATAGATTCTACAGGAACATTTATATAAGTAATTTCCATTTGGAGCCAACAGAAATCTTGCAAGTGTCAGTATCTCTCAGATAATAAAGGCAATAATAAGTGCCTTAAGATTTCAATTCTTCATGTTATCTGATCTGAAGTTTCTTCACTGGTTTTATTTCAGAAGTAATGTCTCAGAGAAAACTAAAATGTATATAAAAATCTGGGATTTTAAAAGCATTTTATATCTTGGCTTTCTTTAGAGAATTTTGTAGAAGACAGATAAAATATTAAAACCATAGCTGGAACAAGGCAATAAATTTGAATTTACTAGAGCAAAATCAAAGTTTTAGTGCCAGTAGTATGAATCTACATAATTCACAAATTCATTTCTCTGTTGTACATACTTTATATTAATTGACACAACTGCCCAATATTCATGCTTATGTTTTCTCTAACAATAAGAAACATGGCTTGAGATGTACTGCAAATGAAAATATTCTTCAACATACTAAATTTCACATTATAATGGCAAGCTCAGTACTAAGATTTGGGTGACAGCTGCAGCTCTTCAGTAACTAGCATTTAAAGGTACTAATATCCTAGGAAGCACTTAAAGAAGACACGTTGTACCCATCTAATTTAAGGTGGAGAACCGCATATATAGAAAAAAGCTGGCAGAAATTCAGCAAACTGAAGTCTGTGTCTCCCAGCAAAAGACAGTTGGACAACTTCTTCAAAAGATAGCAAGATATTATTTAAGTCAAACATTTATTTTTCCACTTAGTAGGAAAAATTAGATTATCTCACCAAATCCAATATGTGCCATTTTTAAAAATTACATGCCCATAATTAAGTGGTTGAGTTCACCTACATATTTGAGCTAATGTATCAAACAAAGAAAACTAGGCTTGGCTGCAAAGTCAATGAAAGTCAAATAAAAGTCCAAACTAAACAGATGAGACACCATGCCCTGAAGATCAACAAAGGAGATCACTGTTAGGCGAGGCAGGTTTAGAAACTTCGGCAAGGAGGATTTGCTGTGCCCATCACAAACACAAAGCAACTCATTCAAGCTACCTAAACACAATCGTACTACAAGAGTGATGGATAGTTCGTTGCCTACAACTGAATTTCTTTCTTTGTTTTTTTTTTTTTTTTTTGCAACGGAGTCTCACTCTGTTGCCCAGTCTGGAGTGCAATGGCATGATCTCCCTTCACTGCAACCTCTGCCTCCCAGATTCAAGAGATTCTCCTGCCTCAGCCTCCCAAGTAGCTGAAATTACAGGTGGCTACCATGACACCCAGCTAATTTTTTGCATTTTTTTAGTAGAGACAAAGTTTTGCCATGTTGGCCAGGTTGGTCTTGAACTTCTGACCTCAGGTGATCCACTCACCTCAGCCTCCCAAAGTGCCAGAATTACAGGTGTGAGTAACCACACCCACCCAAATTTTTTTTACCATACTGTACTAAAGTTAAACTCCAATGAGCCTTACATAAATAACCCAGAGATTTTTTTAATTTTTGGTAATAACAGGGTAGTAACAAATAGATAACTTCATATTTGTTAATTTTTTTAATAAAGAGAGGGCACTATATAAATATAAGATGTGATGGCAAGAATAATGGCTGAGGTTAAGATAGTAATGCAGTATTTCTGTTTTAATACAATCTTCATTCAAGTATATCCCTCCTAAAATAATTCTATATGTTTTGAACACATGTCAGCACCTGGTCTGGTCTAGGGTACCAAAGAGTCCATATATAACCATATTTGCCATTTCTGGGATTTGTCAGAAGAAAGCTTCATTCTCTAAACTTTGCAAAGCACAATTTCTTCACCCTCATGGCATTCATCAGGATTCTTCCCGCAGATATTACAATCATGCACCTAAAAAACTCAATAGACTTAACTAAAAAAACTGTTTAGCAAAGTAGCAGGGCACAAAATTAATATACAGAAGTCAAACAATAAACAGTATGACTATGTAATGGAAGAAAGGACCCACTTACATAGAAAAGCAAAATAAAATACACAAAAGTGTAAGGGACTTTTGAGAGACATACAAGAAATTTTGAACAAAAAGAAGATGTACCTCATCAGTGGAGTTAACAGTCAAAAAATAGCAATTCTTTATCAGCGAATTCATCATTTCAACATGAGCCCCACAAGAAACATATTGACAGTGGGTTTTTGTGAAACGGGGCAAACATTGCAGAGTTTATAAAGGTAAATAATTTACCAAAAATAAATCAGGAAAACTCTGGGAAAAAGGAGCAGAGAGGGAATTGGTACTATCTGATATTAAGACATATCATAAAAACCTAAATACTTAAAACTGTGGTGTTGGTTCATCAATACACAAACTGAGCTACAGGACATTATAGAAAGTCCAGAAATAATTCCAAAAGCCTACTTCAATTTAATATATGATAGAGACAGCATTTAAGGTCAGTAGGGAAAAGATGAACACTTTAATAAATAATAATAGACTATCTGAGGGGACAGGTGTCTTTTTTCCTATTTAAATGGGTACTTTCTTCCATTGTATATTCATGCTATTTATTGTTTGATTTCTGTATGTTAATTTTGTGCCCCACTACCTTGCTAAATAGTTTTTTTCTGTCAAGTCTCTTGAATTTTCTAGATATATAATCTTAATTTCTGGCAGGAAGGATCCTAATGGATGCTGAGAGGAGACATACTCCAGTAAATCCAGTATAAATTTCAAAGGCATCAGAGATCTACACATCAAGTACAGAGAGCATATAAATATTAGAAGAAAGCACAGGAATTTCTTTTAACATTGCAGTGGAGAGGGCATTATATTTGTGACTTAAAATTCGGAATTCATAAAATGATAAATTTAACAGAAAAGCTATAAACAAAGTCAGAAGATAAATGATAAACTGAGAAACTCAAATCATAGACAAATACTAATCTCTCTGACTCATAAAGAGCTACTAGAAACTAATAAGAGCCCAACCACATAATAGAAAAATCGCAAAAATATGTACATTCAAGTCATCGAAGAGAATGAAAATGGCTTATAAGCAAAAATAGATGATCAAGTTCACTTAAGATAAATACATGTCAAAACTACACTGGAATGCCATTTTTTCAGTTTGGTAATGGCTTAAGAGCTTGTTTGTGGGAAAACAGACTCTCATATATTACAGAGAGCTGAAATTAGACAACTCTGATGGAAGGCCATTTTGCAATAATTATTAAAACCAAAATTGCATATGCCCATTGATACACGATTGTACTTCTAAGGAATTTATACATGTAGATATACTTGCCCATGTGTGAAATGACTTATTTGTAACAGCCAGTTACACATAAACATTCCAGTATTATTTAAAATTTTAAATATGTTTTAAATGTTTGAAACAATTTGAAACAATGCAGGTGTCCATCAGCAGGAGAATAGTTACAAAGTTATTGTACATTTACAGAATGGAGCACTACACAGTGGTATTTTTTTTAAAAATGAGGAAGCTAACTAGTATTGAGCATCAAGATGTATTGATAAATGTAAAATAAAAAGCAATGTATAAAATAGTGTATATTGTGTGCTGCTTTTTGTAAAAAGTGAAGGAATGAGACTATATATTCATATTTTCCAGTACATGCATAAACAAACTCTGCAAGAACATTTAAGAAAATAATTAACAGTGATCACGATTGTCTCTGTGGAAGAGGGTTGTGCAAGTAGTATAGAGTGAGAGAAAAACTTTTCACTGTGCCTTTTAATATTTTTTTAAAGTTTGAACTATGTGAATATATGACACTTTAAAGAAGGGGTTTGAGGAGACTTCTTGCCAAGAAAAGCTGTTCCGTCACAGAATTAGTCACAGGCCAAACCATTTGCTGTTAGGGAGAGTGGGAAGTCAATTCAAACAACCTTCTTCATTGACAGAGGACTCCTACTAAAAAGTACCGTTAATGCCACACTTTGGAGAGAGAAGTAAGTAACATACATTTTTATTTATTTTTGTGGCTTTACCTAAAAGAAAGGGAATTATGCCCAAATACAATGTGTTCTCCTTTAAGTTTCTCCTTTTCTTCAACTATTCTTAAACATTCTTAAACAATTTTTAAAACCTACTCCTCACCTTCCTTGTAACCTTTTTAATGTTATTTTGAAAGCTGAATTTTCCTCTACCTTTGTTGATTTTGCCATTAAAATGGGAAGTGATTTCAGTTTGTCTAAAGAACTTTAAAGTTTTCTGATCAAGGTGGAAACATTGTTTTAGTACAAGTTTGTCAAATGAAAAGTGTGGTGGAGAGGTTTGTTTCTCAAATCAAATTTATGAGAGTTTCTTTGTGATTAAGGCTCACCTTGTATGTGTCGCCTCTGATTTTACACTCTGGTTTCAGATTAACATTTTACCAACTTACCAAGGTCATTTTTCTCTCCTCTAAGATATTAGTTAACAAACCACCCAGCTCAGCTCCCTATAGGTACAACAATATGTTTTGAATTCTTTCATTTGGAAATCAATGAAATATGAAAACAACTATACTCATCACAGCTTTGCTCTATCGTTTGATTAATTTCCTCTAGAAGCATGGCTGTAACTAACTACGCTTCAGCTGCAACTTTGCCAAATTGTTCAACTACCTACAAGTGGGGTAAACCAGACTGTACCATTTTAGTTCTTTGAAAGCTTCTTCCCTCTTCTTGCAGCTGCTGCAGCTGCTAATACTTCTTCATAAGTAGATAGCCTTAGACCTCAACCTGCCTAGATTGAAACTGATCCGATCTTCTGTCCAGAGAGTTCACAGAAGAATGCAGTGTAGGGTAGCTATGACAACACTAGTTTGATGAAAAAATAGTAAACTCCAATAATCTAGAATTCCCCTTAGCCATTGTTTCAAAGGGGAATTTATCATACTTTGCATTGCAACTTGCCGTATGTGATAATAATAATATGAAAGAGCTACCACTGGAATTAAAAGACCTGTATTCAGTTCACTTTTCTTTATCTCCCCTCCACCCCACTACCATTTTCTCCCCCTGTGTTTCAGCTTGGTTTCAGGACTGCATATAGAATAAAAGGCAGATTGATCTTGGGGAAAAACAATTTTAATACAGTATAGTGACCAAAAACATTTGTTTAAAAATAAACATAAGCAGGCCAGGCTCGGTGGCTCATACCTGTAATCCCAGAACTTTGGGAGGCTGAGGCGGGTGAATCACTTGAGGACAGGCGTTCAAGACCAGCGGGGCCAACATGGTGAAACCCCATCTCTACTAAAAACACAAAAATTAGCTGGGCGTGGTGGCACGTGCCTGTAATCCCAGCTACTCAGGAGGCTGAGGCAGGAGAATAGCTTGAACCTGGGAGGCAGAAGTTGCAGTGAGCAGAGATGGCACCACTGCACTCCAGCCTGCGCAACCAAACAAGACCCTATCTTCAAAACAGAAATAAAAACATAAGCATAAGCGTACTAAAATAATTGTAGTAGCTGGGTGGTAGACCCCTGAAGGTTCACTATACTCTCCCTCAACTTTTGCATATGTTTAAAAGTTGGTAAGCATTAAAGTACATTCTCATTCTCTTTTGCTGTGGTGCATCTTATCAAATATCCTCTGAATTACCCTTCATTTCATCCCCCCAAATTGGATTTAAATTCAGAGACAGGGATTAAAATATAATCAAGGTAAAACGTGCTGTTGTTTTATTGTATTTGATAATACAATGGGAAAAGTACAGAGATAATAGCAAAGTGATAGTGATCCCTGAATGCTAGAGAATGGGGGCCATTCAGGCAAGTTTGATGTTGACTGCGTATGTTTAGAGGTAGAGAGGAGAAAACATGCTGTGCGGTTACACAATGTTGCTGTAAGGAAACAAGGGTTTAAACAAATTCTGAGTCCACTCAGTAAAGAACACAAGAAAAAAAAAACAAAAAAAAAAAAACAGGCTCAGAAAAAACTGGCAACTAAAGGCTGAGCTCACGAGATCTCTGGATATTTTTACAGATCCAAAATAAAGGAAAGAAGGCTGATCATGAGATTTCTGTGGTTTCAATCCCAATGACTATGGATAGGCTGGGTACTCAGATGGCTACTGAATTGCAGTTTTAATCTGAAGCTCATCCAGGCAGAAAAAGGCCCTTTATCTAACAGATACAGTTTTTTAAAGAAAAGTTTATTTGCCCTTGGCTTGAGAATGGAAGTAGAGTAAACTAGAAAGGAAAATGATGTCAAGGGTTTGGATTCAAGGGGAGGGCAGCCAATGAAAGAATTGAGATTGCTTACTGCTTTCAGGCTGTACTGAGCTAATTAAGCAATATACAGAAGTAACTCACCTCATCTAGCTATAGTTTGTCCCTGAGATTGCCTAAGAGGATAGTAATATAGCTGTGAGACTGATCAGATTGTGTGTACTATATTTTGGTGAATATAATGGAAAAGGTGTGCTCCAGAGAGGAAAAGGACTATCAGTCTGCAGAGAGGTATTTGGAGGAGAGAACCCTCCCGGCTTGAATCTTTAAATGCCTGAAAGGTAAGCTTTTGCTCAAGATGAAGGGCAGAGAACACCCAGCTGAAGTTGCTTTCTGGTTGGGATTTGAGAGTGGTGTTTCATCAAGTATTCAGAACCTAATTGCGAAAGCATAAATAAATTTCCCAAGCCCCTTATCCTTTTTATAAATAGCATTTTCTCACTTACATGCTCTTCTTCATCTGCCTAAAAAACAAATTAAGGCTTTCTAGTATCTATCCACAGATACTCAGCAGCTTTGTGGCTACTGCTTTATTTGTTATTCTCATTTGTGATTTCAGAATTTATCTTGAAAAAATGCTAATGAAACTAGCCAAAGATGCAAAGTTAGTTGGAATGCCCATTACTTAAGAAAACATGATTAAATTCTATGTCATCTTCACAAATCTGATTACCTTTAATGAGGGCAAAAGCAGATTAAATCACTTAAAAGAAATCGATGTTACAAATTTATATAAGAAGGCAGAATATTATCTAGTGTCATGATGTATCAGAAACAAACAAACCGAAACCTCTACATTGATCACTGACCAGGTCTTAATCAGGGTACTGTTTTCCAGGAGAAAGCCTTGTAATGCAGATGAAATGACAAGACAAGGATCTCCTCTGAAAGGGAGAAAATTCAACCATATGCCAAGGTTTACTAAATGACAGGAGGAAAGCTTAAATGAAATAGAGGAAAGATCACTGAGGTAACAATAAATTCTAATAGTCTTCAAATATCTAGAAAGGAATCATAGAACTCCGATAAATCATTCTACATTTGAATAGAAGGCAGGGAAAGAGCAAGTAGCAGAAATATTTATTATCATGGAATGACTTTCTTATCATAAAAACGATGTAAGATTGTAAGTAATAAGCATTAAGAAGTCCCATCAAAAGACAGGCTTAAGGTGGCTCATGCCTGTAATTACAACACTTTAGGAGGCTGCTGTGGGACCACTGCTTGAGGCCAGAAGTTTGACTTCAGCCTGGGCAACATAGCATGACTCCATCTCTACAAAAAATAAAAAATAAAAAAATAGCTGGGCAGTGGCATGTGCCTATAGTCCCAGCGTCTCAAAAGGTGGAGGCAGGAGGATTGCTTGAGCCCAGGAGTTTGAGGCTGCAGTAAGCTATGACTACGCTACTTGTACTCTAGCCTAACAGAGTGTAATGCTGTCTCATTAAAAAAAAAAGGTATGTTTAATTTGGATGACAAATACCTTTCTGTCTCAAAGACAGCATTAAAAGAAAAAGTTCAAAATTCTTTCTATCCCTAAAATCCTGAGGTTATCTATAGAATCAAGAATTAATATTGTTCTTTATGAATGACCTAACAGAGATTCTAAAACCTTGTATACCTATCTAATTTTGATAAGTTTATGACCAGTAATATTCTAAAGAAACTGACATGGCAGTAAGCATAGTAGAAAAACATAAGAATCCAAGAATAAGACAATCCTGTCTCCTCACAAATCCCATGACTCTGTCTACATCTGAATCTCCACATTTGGAAAGTATTACATTTGGAAATCCAATTTTAAGAGTTGTACAAATGATGAGATAATATATGTGAAAGTTTAAAAAACTATAAAGCATTGTAGACATACAGGTTTTTGTTACTAGTAGTACTACTGTTAGAAACAAATTATTCCTAGGTCTCAGTGGCACATGTATGAATCTCTCTACTATGAGTATAAAAACTTTCTCTCCTTGCACAAAACTATGCAAGAGAATTTATCCAAGAATTAAAGGTTAACCATTTACTTTTGTTTTTAAAGTTGTTTTTACAAGAGTATACATTCATATAACAAAGTTCATAAAGTGTATTTCTCAAATAATTTTAATAAATGACTATACCTATATACCCATCAATTGGGTCAAAATAAATTACCAATATCCTAGAATGTTCTCTCATGCCCAACCCAGTTAATAACCTCCTCCTCAAAGATAACTACTGTCCCGACTTTTATTTTAACTATCTTAGAAGTTCACATAAATAAAATCATTCAGTATGCACTCTTTTGTCTCTGGCTTCTTTGGCTCAACAAATTTCTATGAGATTCATCTATGCAGTTGCATGAAGCAGTTGTTCATTATTTTTATTACTATAGGCTATTTCAATTTAAGAAAACACCAAAAAGAAGCTGTTGTAGAATGACAGAGTAAGGACCTCTGAAAATCTCTACCTCTATAAAAGCAAAAAGAACACTAGTAAAAATTATCAAAATTAACTTTTTCAAAAGTCTGGGAAGAAACAAAAAATTTGCACCAATCTCAGCAGGATTAATTAAAAATACAACTGGATTTTGGTAAGAACGGTGAGTTTTGTGGCATTTTAACTTGACTTTGTACCATAGTCTTCTTCCCACGCAGATCCCGGGTAGCTTTGAAAATCAGCAGACTTGCATGTTTTGTAAAAGCCACCCTAGCAGTCACTGAGAGGCAGAAGGGTGTGGAGTTCTCAAATATTCCTCAGTGAATTGTCACTCTTCGATCTGTCTGGCAGTTCTCTGGAAAAGCTCTATTCACAAAACTTGTCTTTTTTACCTGACTCAAGAGCTCACTCAGCAAAGAGAGCTCTATCCCCAAGACAATTTTCAGAAGCATTCAGTGACAATTGTTTGACGTTATAGCTGCCTAAGCATTTTAGCCAAATAAAAGTCTTGCCAAAAACCTTTAACTGGAAAATCTGGAAAATGAGATGTGCATAGTGGATGTGAAAAAACGCCAACACATTCCTTGAAACCTAGAAGGCCACAAGCATGCCCCAGAAAGACCTGGCAAAGCCCTATTCTTTCATTTCTAGCACAATTTGAGGCCCTTTGCAAGTAGGAAGTGAAGGCTAAGGCAGGCTTATAAGATACTCAAATACTGAAGACATGTTCCAACACACACACAAAGCCTCTGGGCAAAATCCGGGAGACTTACTATTTATTTCAAGGCACTTAAGAAAATCTTCCTCCAATTATTAGCTGACCAATAAGCTACGAAGCGGGGACTTCAGTGGCTACATGCAACAAAAAATACAATTTTTACAGAATTAGTCCAGGAAAGTCACAAAACAAAAAAGAACAACAACAAACAGTAACAACATTAAATGCTGGAGGGAGGAATTCTGCTTTCTGAAGCTACCACATTATATTATAAAAATAGTCCAGTTTTCAAAAACAAAAAAATATAAGACATGCAAAGACACAGGGAGGTATGTCCCATACACAGTGGGGAAAAGTGGTGAATAGAAACTGCCCCTGAAGAATCCCAGATCTTGTGCTTTGTAGGGAAAACATTTAAATCAGCCACTAAAAACATTTTTCAAAAAAATGAAAGGAAATATGGCTAAGGAATTTTTTAAAAAGTGTAAGAAAAGTGTCTTATCAAACAGAGAATATGAAAAAATATATAGAAGTTACATTTTTTAAAAAAAGAACTAAAGAAAATATTTTTAATAACTAAATGAAATTACTAAAATGAAAAATTTACCAGAGGCGTTCAAGACCAGATTTGAGGTGGCAGAGGAAGAATCAGCAAAATTAAAGGGTCTGTTAAAGTTGTCACTTCTGAGAAAGAGGATTTTTTTTTTTTGAGATGGAGTCTCACTCTGTCACCTAGATGGTGCAATGGCACGATCTCAGCTCACTGCAACCTCTGCCTCCCAGGTTCAAGTGATTATTCTGCGTCCCAGGTTCAAGTGATTATCCTGCCTCAACCTCCTGAGTAGCTGGGATCACAGGCGCGTGTCACCATGCCTGGCTAGTTTTTGTATTTTTATTAGAGACTGGGTTTCACTGTGTTATCAAGGCTGATCTCAATCTCCTGACCTTGTGATTCTCCCTCTTCAGCCTTCCAAAGTGCTGGGATTATATGTGTGAGCCACCACTCCTGTTTGAGAATTTTTTTATGAAGAAAAATGAACAGAGCCTGTGGAACACACTCAAGAGTTCCAACTTGTGCATAATGGAAACCACAGAAGGAGGAGAGTGAGAGAAAAGCGACAAAGACTATTTAAAGAAACAATGGCCAAATACTTCCCATATTAAAAGAAAAACTAATCTGTAGATCTAGGAAGCTCAACAAACCCAAATGTAATAAACGTGAAGAGATGTATCTCTAGACAAATAACAGTCAAACTGCCAAAAAATAAAGAATAGAAATGTAATTTTGTTTATTATATTTTTCTTCTCCTGAATGATTTAAAAGATATCTACATAAAACAATCACAGGACTCTTTTGATGTATAAAATATAATTGGTATGATAAATATAAATAGCATAAAAGAATGGGGAGGGAAGGAACTATAGTGGAGCAAAGTTTTTGTACATTATTAAAATTAACTTAGTATTAATCTAAAGCAGATTGCTTTAAGTTAACACATCAATTGTAATTTCCATGGCAACCACTATGAAAACAACTCAAAATAATAGAAGAAACAATAAAGGAATTAAAATGTTACAATAGAAAGTAATACAAAAGCAGGCAGTGACTGAGAAACAAAAACATATAAGACATATAGAACACAAATAGCAAAATGGCAGGTGTAAATTCTATCAGTAATTACATTAAATGTGGATGCATTAAGCACTTGAATCAAAAGACAAAGATTGGCAAAATAGATTTTTAAAAATAAGACCCCAATATTGAATCTAAAGTCTTTAAAAGATATGCTTTAGATTCAAAGAACAAAGAGGTTGAAATTAAAATAACAGTAAAAATATCTAGGGTTCTTGTAACCAAAGAGACTTAGTACTCAAAAGAGACCTTGATTAGCTATATTAATATCAGAAAAATAGAAATGAAGATTAAAAATGGCTATTAGAGAAAAAAAGAGCATTTTATAATATTAATTGGTCCAATCCATCATGATGGCAAGCAATTATAAACATATATGCACCTTGCAGCATAGCTCCAAAAACATGAAGTGAAAGGTTATAGAACTGAATAAAGAAATAGACAGTTCAAAAATAGATAGTTGGAAACATCAATATTTCATTTTAAATATTGAATAGAACAAAAGGAGAAGACTGATGAGAAGACTAGAACAACGTAAGCCAGCTAGACCTAACAGGCTTCTATAGAACACTCCCTAATAATAGCAGAATTCACATTTTTTTCAAGTGCACATAATTTTCTAAGACAGACTATGTGTTCCGCCAGAAAACAAGCCTCAATACATTTTAAAAGAGTGAAATCATTCAAAATATGTTCTCCAACCATAATAGAATTAAATTTAAAATTTAATTAATAAAATAGAAACAATTAATAAAATAGAAACAATTTAATAAAATAGAAACAATTGAAGAAATATACCAAAAATATATGCCATGAAGTAAAAGCAATGCTCAGAGAGAAATTTATAACTATAGTTATCTATATTTAAAAGGAAGAAAGACCTTAAATTAGTAACTCAAATTCCACTTTAAGAAATCAGCAAAATAACAGCAAGTTAAATTTGAAACAAGCAGAAGGAAATAAAGACATATTAGCAGAGGGAACAAATAAAATAGATAACAGAAAAAAAAATAGAAAAAAAAAAAACAAAAACAAAAGTTGGTTCTTTGAAAATATCAACACAATTGGTAACCCTTTAGCTATATTGACCCTTTCTGCCCCCAGCCAAAAAACACTGGAAATAGAAGCTCAAATTACAAAAATCATAAAGGAAAAATGAGCCACTACTATAATCTTACAGAAATAAATAAGACTATAAAAATACATGATAAACTCTGTATGACAACAAATTAAATAAACAAGATGAAATGGACAAATGGCTAGAAAAACAAACTATTAAAACTAACTCAAGGAGAAATAGAAAATCTGAATAGACCAATAAAAAGTAAAGAACTTGAATTAATAATTACATATTTTGCAAAAAGAAAAGTTCAGGCCCATGTGACTTCACTGGTGATATCTACCAAATGTTTAGAAAAAAGAATACCAATCTCTACACACTCTTGAAAAAGTTTAAAAAAAGGGAAGTCTTCCTAAGTCATTCTGTGAGGCCATTATTAACCTGATATCAAACCAGACGTCACAAGAAAAGAAAACCATAGGCCAGTATTCCTTAAAAATATAGATGCAAAAAGTCCTCAACAAAATATTAGGAAATCAAGCCCAGTTACATATAAAAATGATTATACACAATGACCAAATAAGATTTAACCCAGGAATGTAAGGTTTGCTTAACATTTAAAAATCAATCAATGTGATACATCCTATTAATAAAGAAGAAAAATCACATGATAGTCTTAATAGATGCAAAAAAAAAAGCATTTGATAAGATACAACACTCTGTTAAAAAGAACTCAAATGGCTAGGCGTAGAAGGGAATTTCCTAAGCCTGATTTACAGTATCTACAAAATGTACCATTCATAAAAGTAAAAGACTAAATGCTTCCCCACTAAAGTTGGGAATGTGTCAAAGTTGCCCTCTCTTGCCACTTCTATTCAACTTTGTATTGAAAGTTCCAGCCATAGCAATTAGAGAATAAGTAATAAAAGAAATTCACATTGGAAAGGAAGAGTAAAACTATCCGTAGTTGCCAATGGCATCATCTTATTATTTATATAGGAAATCCTAAGAAATGTGAATGTGCACACACACATTGTTAGCACTAATACATACATTTAGTAAGATTACATGATACAAGATTAATATAAAAATCGATTGTATTTTTATACATTAGCAATAAAAATTCTAAAAGTAAATTCAAAAAGACAATTCTATTTAAACTAGCAAAAAAATAATAAATACTTAGAAATAAATTTAACAGCCGGGTGCAGTGGCTCACGCCTGTAATCTCACCACTTTGGGAGGCCAAGACGGGTGTATCACAAGGTCAGGAGTTTGAGACAAGCCTGGCCAACATGGTGAAGCCCTGTCTCTACTAAAACTACAAAAATTAGCCAGGCGCCTGTCATCCCAGCCATTCAGGAGGCTGAGTCAGGAGAATTGCTTGAACCTGGGAGGTGGAGGTTACAATGAGCCGAGATCATGTCATTGCACTCCAGCCTGGGTGACAGGAGCAAGACTCCATCTAAAAAATAAATAAATTTAATTAAATTAATAAATAAATTTAACAAAAGAAGGGCAGTGAGTGCTAAGACTACAAAACATTGTTGAAAGAAATGAAAGAAGTTGGCACGGTGGCTCATGCCTGTAATCCCAGCACTTTGGGAGGCCGAGCAGGTGGATCACCTGAGGTCAGGAATTCAAAACCAGCCTGACCAACATGGTGAAATCCCATCTCTACTAAAAATACCAAAATTAGCTGGGTGTGGTGCCATGCACCTGTAATCCCAGCTACTTGGAGGCAGAGGTTGCAGTGAGCTGACATAGTGCCAATGGACTCCATTCTGTCTCAAAAAAAAAAAAGAAAGAAAGAAAAAAAAAAGAAATGAATGAAAACCTCAACAAATGAAAGACATGTCCTTCTCATGGATTGGAAGACTTAATATTGTTAAAATGCTAGGAACAATGGCTCACACCTGTAATCCCAGCACTTTAGGAGGCCGAGGCAGGCAGATCACCTGAGGTCAGGAGGATGAGACAAGCCTGGCCAACATGGTGAAACCCTGTCCCTACTAGAAATACAAAATTCAGCAGGTTGTGGTGGCACACCCCTGTAATCCCAGCTACTTGGGAAACTGAGGCACGAGAATCACTTGAACCCAGGAGACAGAGGCTACAGGGAGCTGAGATGGTGCCACTGCACTCCAGCCTGGCAACAGAATGAGACTTTGTCTCAAAAAAAATTGTTAAAATGGCAATATTACCAAATTGATTCACAAATTGAACATGATTTTTATCCAAACCCCAGCTAGCTTTTCTGCAGAAATTGACAACTTTATCTTAAAATTCACAAGGAGGCCAGGTGCGGTCACTCATGCCTGTAACAGCACTTTGGGAGGCCAAGGCAGGTGGATCACCTGAAGTCAGGAGTTCAAGACCAGCCTGGCCAACTTGGTGAAACCCTGTCTCTACTAAAAACACAAAAATTAGCCAGGTGTGGGGGTGTGCACCTCTAATTCCAGCTACTTGGGAGGCTGAGGCAGAATAGCTTGAATCTGGGAGGCAGAGTCTGCAGTGAGCCAATATCCCACCACTGCACTCCAGCCTGGATGACAGAGCAAGACTCCGTCTCAAAACCAACAACAACAACAACAACAAAACTCACAAGGAAATTCAGATGACTCCAAATTGACGAAATGATTTTCAAAAACAAAAATCTACTTGGTGGCTAATACTTCCTGGTTTGAAAACTTACTACAAAGCTATAGTGATAAAAATAGTGTGGTATTGGCATGGAGTTATTGGGAATCCAGAAATAAACCCTTACACCATCTTCAATTGATTTTAACTAGGTTGCCAAGACAACTCAATAAGGAAAGCTCAGTCTTTTCAACAGTTTTGAGACCACTAGATATCCACATGCAAAAGTATGAAGCTGGAGCCCCACTTCATACCATACAGAAAAATTAATTCAAAATGTAGCAGATACCTAAATGTAAGATCTAAAATTATAAACTCTTGTAGAAAACATTGAGTCAGAAAAAAAAAATGATAAAATGAATTTTATCCAAGTTAAAACCCTGGCTGGGTGCAGTGGCTTATTCCTGTAATCTCAGCACTTTGGGAGGCTGAGGCAGGCAGGTCACTTGAGGTCAAGAGTTTCAGACCATTCTGGCCAAATTGGTGAACTCCGTCTCTACTACAAACACAAAAATTAGCTGGGAGTGCTGGCACACACCTGTGATCCCAGCAACTTTGGACTTTGGGGCCTGAGGCAGGAGAATTGCTTGAACCCTAGGAGGCAGAGGTTGCAATGAGTTGAGATCATGCCAGAGTACTCCAATCTCAGTGACAGAGCGAGACTCTATCTCAAACAAACAAACAAACAAACAAAAAATTAAAACCCTAAGCACTTCAAAGGAACTCCACCAAGAAACTGAAAATGACAGCCTACAGAATCGGAGAAAATATTTTAAAATCACATGTATAAGGTATTACAACTCTTGTAACTCAACAATAGAAGGACAAATAACCTGATTTAAAAACAGTGAAATTATTTGAATATACCTTTTCCAAAGAAGATATTCAAATGGCAAATAAGTACAAGAAAAGATGCTCAATATCATTAATCATGAGGGAAATGCAAAGCAAAATCACAATGAGCTATCACTCCACACTAACGAAGATGGCTAAAATAAAATTTAAAAAAAAGAGAAAATAACAAGTGTTGGTAAGGAGGTGGAGAAATTGGAACCCTCATACACTACTCATAGATTGTAAAATGGTGCAGCCACTTTGGAAATTAGCTTGGCAATTCCTCAAACTGTTAGACTTAGTTACCAAATGACTCAGCAATTCTACTCTTAGGTTCATACCCAAGAGAAATGAAAATAAATACTCCCACAAAAACTTGAACATATATGTTCATAGTAGCATTATTCCTGATAGACAAAAGATGGAAACAACCCAAATATCCATCATGTGATGAATGGACAAATAAAATGTATACTGTACATACAGTGGAATATTCTTCAGCATTAAAAAAAAATAAAGTACTGATATATGCTACTTCCTGGATAAACCTTGAAAGTATTACACTACATGAAAGTAACCAGTCAAAACATACTACATATTATATAATTCTTTGTATATAAGATGTCCAGAATAGACAAATCCATAGAGACAGAACATAAATTAATGGTTGCCAAGTGATGTAGGGGAAGTTAGGAGTGACTGCTAGTGAGCATACTGCTTCTTTCTATGATAATGAAAATGTTATACAATTAGATAATAGTGGTGACTACACAAATCTGAACAAACAAAAAACCTCTGAATTGAACACTACAAAGGTGCATTATATGGGATGTAAATTATATCTAAATAAAGTTGTTTTATAATCACAGATATAAAGCTGTTACATATGTATCATTGTATTTATTCATCCTACTGTTTATGGTTGTTTTTAGAATTTGGCTATTATATATAAATTTTTGTGGACACTTTTGCACATGTCATAGACATATGTTACCCACTTATCTTGGTTATAGGACTAAAATTAGATTTGCTGCATTATAAATTAAGCAACTATAGTAGACATGTTAGTAGAAAGTGAAGTATCTTTCAAAATCCATGTATCAATTTACGTTTTTATGAGCATCATATGAGAATTTCAATGGATCTACCTTCTTGCTAACGATGAAATAGTCATTAAAACTAAATTTGTAGCTATTCTGGTGGGTGTGCATTAATGTCTCATTGTGGTTTCAGTGAGCATTTTCACTCCTTACTAATGATATTAAATATATTTTTATATGTTTATGAGACATTTGCAAATCTTTTGTGAATTGCTGGTTCAAGAACTTTGGCTATTTTTCTAAATTGCATTTTAGGTTTTGGGGTACATGTGAAGAACATGCAAGATTGTTGCATAGGTACACACATGGCAGTGTGATTTGCTGCCTTCCTCCCCATCACCTATATCTGGCATTTCTCCCCAAACTATCTCTCCCCAACACCCCACCCCTCGCTGTCCCTCCCCTATTTCCCCCCTACAGAGCCCAGTGTGTGATGCTCCCCTCCCTGTGTCCATGAGTTCTCATTGTTGAACACCCACCCATGAGTGAAAACGTGGTGTTTGATTTTCTGTTCTTGTGTCAGTTTGCTGAGAATGATGGTTTCTAGGTTCATCCAGGTCCCTACAAAGGACAAGAACTCATTGTTTTTGATGGCTGCATAATATTCCATGGTGTATATGTGCCACATTTTCCCTGTCCAGCCTGTCATTGATGGGCATTTGGGTTGGTTCCAGGTCTTTGCTATTGTAAACAGTGCTGCAATGAACATTTGTGTGCATGTGTCCTTATAGTAGAATGATTTATAATCCTTTGGATATATACCCAGTAACGGGATTGCTGGGTCAAATGGAATTTCTATTTCTAGGTTCTTGAGGAATCGCCACACTGTCTTCCACAATGGTTGAACTAATTTACACTCCCACCAACAGTGTAAAAGTGTTCCTGTTTCTCCACACCCTCTCCAGCATCTGTTGTCTCCAGATTTTTTAATGATTGCCATTCTATCTGGCGTTAGATGGTATCTCAATGCAGTTTTGATTTGCATTTCTCTAATGACCAGTGATGATGTGGATTTGTTCATATGTTTGTTGGCCTCATGTATGTCTTCTTTTGTAAAGTGTCTGTTCATATCCTTCGCCCACTTTTGAATGGGTTTGTTTGTTTCTTTCTTGTAAATCTCTTTTAGTTCTTTGTAGATTCTGGATATCAGCCCTTCGTCAGGTGGGTAGACTGCAAAAATTTTTTCCCATTCTGTTGGTTGCTGATTCACTCTAATGACTGTTTCTTTTGTCGTGCAGAAGCTGTGGAGTTTGATTAGCTCCCATTTGTCTATTTTGGCTTTTGTTGCCAATGCTTTTGGTGTTTTGGTCATGAAGTCCTTGCCTATGCCTATGTCCTGAATGATTTTGCCAAGATTTTCTTCTAGGGTTTTTATGGCGTTAGGTCTTACATTTAAGTCTTTAATCCATCTGGAGTTAATTTTAGTGGAAGGTGTCAGGAAGGGGTCCAGTTTCTGCTTTCTGCACATGGCTAGCCAATTTTCCCAACACTATTTATTGCTTGTTTTCATCAGGTTTGTCAAAGATCGGATGGGTGTAGATGTGTTGTGTTGCCTCTGAGGCCTCTGTTCTGTTCCATTGGTCTATATCTCTGTTTTGGTACCAGTACCATGCTGTTTTGATTACTGTAGCCTTGTAGTATAGTTTGAAGTCCGGTAGTGTGATGCCTCCTGCTTTGTTCTTTTTGCTTAGAATTTACTTGGCAATGCAGGCTGTCTTTTGGTTCCATATGAAGTTTAAGGTGGTTTTTTCCAGTTCTGTGAAGCAGGTCATTGGTAGCTTGATGGGGATAGCATCGAATCTGTGAATTACTTTGGGTAGTATGGCCATTTTCACAATATTGATTCTTCCTAACCATGAACATGGAATGTTTCTCCATCTGTTTGTGTTCTCTCTTATTTCTTTGAGCAGTGGTTTGTAGTTCTCCTTGAAGAGGTCCTTTAAGTTCCTTGCTAATTGTTTTCCTAGGTATTTTATTCTCTTGGTAGCAATTGTGAATGGCGGTTTCTTCTTCATGTGGCTCTCTTTAAGTCTGTTATTGGTGTATAGGAATGCTTGTGATTTTTGCACATTGATTTTGTATCCTGAGACTTTACTGAAGTTGCTTATCAGTTTCAGGAGATTTGGGGCTGAGACAATGGAGCCTTCTAGATATATAATCATGTCATCTGCAAATAGAGACAATTTGATTTCCTCCTTTCCTATTTGAACACCCTTTATTTCTTTTTCTTGCCTGATTGTTCTGGCTAGAACTTCCAATACTATATTGAATATGAGTGTTGAGAGAGGGTATCCTTGTCTAGAGCCAGATTTCAAAAGGAATGCTTCCAGTTTTTGCCCATTCAGTATTATATTGGCTGTTGGTTTGTAGTAAATAGCTTTTATTATTTTGAGATATAATAAAAATAATAGATTTTATTTTTATTATTTTGATATAGTCAATACCTAGTTTATTGAGGGTTTTTAGCAAAAAGCGCTGTTGAATTTTGTCGAAGGACTTCTCTGAATCAATTGAGATAATCATGTGGTTTTTGTCTTTGGTTCTGTTTATGTGGTGAATTACGTTTATACACTTGCGTATGTTGAACCAGCCTTGCATCCCCGGGATGAAGCCTACTTGGTCATGGTGGATAAGCTTTTTGATGTGCTGTTGCAATCCGTTTGCCAGTATTTTATTGAAGATTTTTGCATCTATGTTCATCATGGATATTGGCCTGAAATTTTCTTTTCTTGCTGAGTCTCTGCCGGGTTTTGATATCAGGATGATGTTGGTCTCATAAAATGATTTGGGAAGGATTCCCTCTTTTTGGATTGTTTGGAATAGTTTCAGAAGGAAAGGTACCACCTCCTCTTTGTATGTCTCATAGAATTCAGCTATGAACCCATCTGGACCTGGACTTTTTCTGGGTGGTAGGCACTTAAGTGCTGCCTCAACTTCAGCCCTTTTTATTGGTCTATTCAGGGTTTCGACTTCTTCCTGGTTTAGGCTTGAGAGGTGGCAAGTGTCCAGGAATTTATCCATTTCTTCCAGGTTTACTAGTTTATGTACATAAAGTTGTTTGTAATAATCTTTGATGATGGTTTGTGTTCCTGTGGAATCTGTGGTGATTTCCCCTTTATTGTTTTTTATTGCATCTATTTGTTTATTCTCTCTTTTCTTTTTTATTATTCTGGCTAGTGGTCTGTCTATTTTGTTGATCTTTTCAAAAAACCAGATCCTGGATTTATTGATTTTTTGAAGGGCTTTTTGTGCCTCTAACTCCTTGAGTTCTGCTCTTATCTTAGTTATTTCTTGTCTTCTGCTAGGTTTTGAGTTTTTTTTGATCTTGCTCTTCTAGCACTTTCACTTTTGATGATAGGGTGTCAATTTTAGATCTCTCCTTGCTTCTCATGTGGGCACTTATTTCTATAAATTTTCCCCTAGAGACTGCTTTAAATGTGTCCCAGAGATTTTGGTATGTTGTGTCTTTGTTCTCGTTGGTTTCAAAGAACATCTTTATTTCTGCCTTCATTTCATTGTTTATCCAGTCAACATTCAAGAGCCACGTTACTCGATTTCCATGAAGCTGTGCGATTCTGAGTTAGTTTCTGAATTCTGAGTTCTAACTTGATTGCACTGTGGTCTGAGAGACTGCTTGTTATGATTTCAGTTCTTTTGCATTTGCTGAGGAGTGATTTACTTCCAATTATGTGGTCAATTTTAGAGTAGGTGTGATGTGGTGCTAAGAAGAATGTATATTCTGTGGACTTGGGGTGAAGAGTTCTTTAAATGTCCCTTAGGTTTGCTTGGTCCAGGTCTGAGTTCAAGTCCTGGATATCCTTGTTAATTTTCTGTGTCGTTGATCTGTCTAATATTGACAATGGGGTGTTAAAGTCTCCCACTATTATTGTGTGGGAGTCTAGGTCTCTTTGTAAGTCATTAAGAACTTGCCTTATGTATCTGGGTGCTCTGTATTGGGTGCGTATATATTTAGGATTGTTAGCTCTTCTTGTTGCATTGAATCTTTTACCATTATGTAATGTCCTTCTTTGTCTCTTTTGATCTTTGTTGGTTTAAAGTCTATTTTATCAGAGATGAGAGTTGCAACTCCTGCTTTCTTTTGCTCTCCATTTGCTTGGTAAATCTTCCACCATACCTTTATTTTGAGCCTTTGTGTATCCTTGCATGTGAGATGGGTTTCCTGGATACAGCACATCGATGGGTTTTGGCTTTTAATCCAATTTGCCAGTCCGTGTCTTTTGATTGGGGCATTTATCCCATTTACATTTAGGGGTAATACTGTTATGCGTGAATTTGATCCTGCCGTTTTGATGCTAGCTGGCTGTTTTGCATGTTAGTTGATGCTGTTTCTTCATTGTATTGATGCTCCTTACCATTTGGTTTGTTTTTGGAGTGGCTGGTACTGGTTGTTCCTTTCTATGTTTAGTGCCTCTTTCAGGAGCTCTTGTAAAGCAGGCCTGGTGGTGATGACATCTCTGAGTACTTGCTTGTTTGCAAAGGATTCTGCCTCAGCAATGGCAGACTACCTCCATAGTGGTGGACTGCCTCATTAATGGCAGCCGCCCCTCCCCTACAGAGCTGGACCATCCCGGGTTCACCTGTACTTGCTGTGAAACTCTCAATCCAGATCGTTTCTGATTGCTGTTTTTTTGTGGGGGTGGGACCAGCCAAGCCTGATCACCTGGCTCCCTGCCTCAGAGTCCTTTTTTTTTTCTTTTAGTTGAACATTCGACTCTGTCTCCTAGCTGTTCCAGTCGCCTGTTGAAAAGGTGCCAGGATCTGTGTGATGTACCGTGTGGTGACCCACTGTGCTGGCTGAAAGAGCCGTGCTGAGATTCATGGCACTTTTTTGCCTGGGAGTCTCCTGGCCTGGCTCCCTGTTTCAGTCCCCTTTTTAATCAGTTGAATGGGTGACTCTGTCTGCCACAAGGTCCAATCACCAGCTAAAATGGCGCCCAGACCTGTGTATTTTGTATGGAGAGCTGCTGCGCCAGGGCGCTGGCAAAACAGCCACACTGGCCAAAGAGCCACATCAGCCAAAACAGCAGTGCTGGCCAAACCAGCCGTGCTGGCGACCCTTGGGGCTCCTCCGCCTGGGAATCTCCTGGTCTGTGGGCAATAAAAATCCTTCTGGAAATGTGGCGTCCACTCACCCTCCACACTTTTGCTGGGAGCTGCAATCCTGAGCTGCTCCTAATTGGCCATCTTGGATCCCTCTTGGCTATTTTAAAACATTAGTCAGAGGAATTCTTTATATACTCTCTTTCAACAGTGTCTTTGATCACAGACTTTTTCATTTTTATAAAAGTTCAAGTATTCTTTTTTTATGCTTAAGAAGTTTTGTATTTTTTTTTGGTTTTGTTTTTTTGTTTTGTTTAGGTTATCTTTAAGAAATAATCACCAACCCTAAGCTCATGAATATATTTGCCTGTGTTATCTTCTAGAAGATTTTTTGCTAAACATTTCTCATTGAAGTCTATGATATATCAGAAATAGAATATGATTTTTATGTCTGATGTGAGGTAAGGGACAAATTTTGTTTTTATCTATAAGAATGTCCGTTGATCCAACTATTTATAGAACATACTAACATTTCTTCATTACATTACAATGGCACGTTTGTCATAAAATAGGTCACTGTACACATGTGGATATGTTTTTGGACTGTCTGATTTGTTCTTTCAGTATTTTTTATTCTTGAGCCATTACCACACTGTTGTAATTATTGTAGCTTTACAATAAGTCTTAACATCTGAATCTGAGCCCTCTTTGCTCTTTAAGATTATTTTGAGCATTTCAGACTCCAGCTAATTTTCAATTCCATATTTTAAAATTAGCTTGCCTATTTTTATTAGTTTATCTAAATTCTAGCATCACTTTATCTAATTGCCACCAAACTAAAAACAACAGCACAAACTGTTGTGCTTTCCATTGGCAATGTATTGAATCTAGGGTGAATGAAAATAAATTGAAATCTTTATAACATTATCTATTTCATGAACATGGTATATACCTTTATTTAGATCCTCTTTCATTTCATTCATATATGTGTGTGTGTATACACACACACACACACACACGCACACACACACACGTTTGTTGTTTAGTATTTGAGAAGGAGTTTCACTCTTGTTGCCTGGGCTGGAGTGCAATAGCAAAATCTTGGCTCAGTGCAACCTCTGCCTCCTGGGTTCAAGCAATTCTCCTGCCTCAGTCACTGGAGTTGCTGGACTTACAGGCATGTGCAACAATGCCTGCCTAATTTTTGTATTTTTAGTAGAGATGGGTTTCCACCATGTTGGTCAGGCTGGTCTCAAACACCTGACCTCATGATCCACCCACCTCGGCCTCCCAAAGTGCTAGGATTACAGGCATGAGCCACTGCACCTGGTTCATTCAGTAATATTTTTTAGCTTTCTGTGTAGAGGTATTTTATATCTTGTATTAGTTTTATTCCTAGGTAACATATTTTTAGAAGCTACTGAGATTGGTGTTGTCTTTAAACTTTCATTTTCTAATTGTTGCTCGTATACTGATATACAATCGCAAATTGACTTTTTAATCAAGAGACTGCTAAATTCACTTTGTAATTCTAGCAGTTTATTTGTAAATTATTTTAAATTTCCTACCTGTTACAATTATGAGATTTGTAAATAGTGAGAACAGTCCTATTTCTCCTTTTCTAATCCTTATTTATCATAATACTAACACATCCAGCATAGTGTTGAATAAAAGCAATGATAGAAGGGATATTTCCTTCCCAATTTAAAGGTGAAAAATCTCAACATATCATCCCTAAGTCTGATGTTAGCTATAGTTTTGTTTTTGTTTGTTTTGCTGATACTCTTTATCAGATGAAGAAAGTTCCCTTCTATTCCTAGTTTTTTAATAATTATACTTTTAAGTTACAATCAGGTATTGAATTTCATTTAATAATTTTTTTGGATCTATTGAAACATATCTATTGAAAATCAAGGGGATTCTCTTGTTTATTATGTTAATACTATTAATTACTTTTTTTGATGTGAAATTAACCATTTATTTTTAGAATAAACACAATTTGATCGTGACATATTGCTTTATTAATATATCACTGGATTTTATTGGCAAATTTTTCTATAAGAATTTTTTTGTCTCTTCATGAAAGTTATTTTCCTGTGAATTTTCTTTCTCATAATGTCTTTGTCAGATTTTGGTGTTAATATTAAATTCTCTGGATGAGTTTATGTAATAATAGTGTTATTTTTTCTTATACTATTTGGAAGAATTGACAGGTGAAATCATGTACACTTGGAATGTGTGTGTGTGTGTGTGTGCGCGCGCGTGTGTTGTGTGTGTGTGTGTGTGAAAGAGAGAGACTGTGAAAAGTTTCTTATTAAAGATTTTAATTTATTTAATAGATAAAGGATCATTTAGATTGTCTAGTCATCCTGTATCCATTTTCCTGTTTTCTCTTTTAAGGAATTTTCCAATTTCATCAAAATATTCAAGTGTATTAGCTGTAAATGTGACAATATTCTCTAACTTTTAAAATATCTATAGGGTGATGTCCCCTTTTAATTTCTAATACTGAAAATATTTATTTTTTCTTGATTAGACTTGCTAGGGCATTTCCAATTTTATTGATCATTTCAAATAACCAAGTTTTAAATATTTTTCTATTTTATATTTTATTGATCCTGTTTTTAACTTTTATCATTTATTTCCTTTTGTTTTCTTTCATTTACTTTGCTGTTCCTTTCTTAGAATCTTGAAATGGAAACTGAGCATTGATTTTCAGCATTTATTCTTTACTAAATGCGCTTATAACTATATGTTTCCTGCTATGCATTTTAGCTGCAAGCACTAGTTTTGGTATGTCACATTTTTGCTTACAGAATCCAGGTCCATGGGTAATTTAAAAGTATATTGAAAATTTCCTAACATTGGGGACTTTTGCTCACTTTTCTGTTAATAGTTTAATAGTTTGTAGCTTCATTCTATTGAGGTCAGAGAATATACTTTGTATAATTTATTTGAAATCTACTGATACTTGCTCCAACTATATATAGTTGATTTTGAGCAATGTTCCATGGTAATTAGAAAAATATTTACATTCTGCAGTTGTTAGGTATAGTGTTCTTCACCATCATTTACTAAAATAAGAGATCTTCAACTATGGTTCTTTGTCTATTCTATATTTTATTTCTATAAAAGTCTTTCTTCATGTATTTTAAGACTATATTAGTAAGTTTAAAATTCTATTGATCCCTCTATCATTATGAAACTACTGTTTTCTCTAGAAATACCTTTTGCTTTAGAATCTGCTTTGCCTGATATGAGTACAGCTGCACCATTTTCTTTTGGTTATAGTTTCACATTATGTCTTTCATACTACTACTTTCATTTTTCAAGAGTTCTTATATTTAAAATGTATATCTTGTAAGCAGCATATTGTTGGGTATTATTTTTCTTATTTACTCTGACCATCTTTGTCATTTGAGTATTAATACAACTAATTTAATGCAATTATTGACATATTTGAGTTTATATTACCACCTTACTATTTTCTCTGTTTTACTATTTTTCTTTCTATTAGATTAATCAAAGTTTTATTATTCCATTTACTCTACTAGATTGTTAGCTATATATTTATTATTTTATTGGTTAACCTAAAATAATAGATTCTAATATTCATCCTTGCTTATTACAGACTACCTTAAGTTAGTACATTTATTACTCCTTGAACAATGCAGGAAACTTACAACACTTTAACTTCATCTATTCCTTGTTATGGATGGAATGTCCATAATGAAATTTATATATTCAATCCCTAATCCCTAGCATAATAGTATTTGGAGGTGGGTGCTTTAGGATGAGCCCAATGATATAATTAGTGCCCTAATAAGAAGATAAAGAGATCAGAGTCCTTGCTCACATGCATGCTCATGCTGTCTCTCTCTCTCTCTCTCTCTCCCCCCAACCTTCCCTGCAAAGACAAAGCAAGAAGGTGCCTGGCTGCAAGCCGGAAAGTGGGCCCCCACCGGGAACTGAATCTTTTGGCACCTTGATCTTGGACTTCCCAGTCTCCAGAACTGCGAGAAATAAATGCTTGTTGTTTAAACTACACAATCTTTGATATTTTGTAATAACAGCCTAAACTAACTGAAATACTCTTTTTATTTTTTGTGCAATTGCTGTCATGTGTTTTAATCTTACATCTATTTTTAAACCCTATAGTACATTACTGCTATTGTTTATATTTAGATTTACTCATATTTACCCTTTCCTGTGTTTTTAATTTTTTCTGCAGTTCCATGTTTCAACATGAAAAATTAAGCTTAGGTCTAGAAACCAGAGAAAAAAGGAAACAAAAATATAAATAAAAAAACTTTACATTCTCTTTTAGTGTAGGTCTACTAGCAACAGATTCCAATTTTGTTTGTCTGAAAATATACTTATTTAACATTCCTTTTTGATGGATATTTTTATGAGTATAGAATTCTTGCTTGGCAATTGTATTCTTTCAGAACTTTGAAGATGTCGTTCCATTGTTTCCATAGTATCTATTGGAAAGTCAGCATTAAGTCTTGTTTTTGCTCCTTTGAAAGTAATGTGTATTTATTCTCTATTGTCAGTATTTTATTTTTATTGTTATTTTTCTGATGTTTGAATACAATGTTCTAGGTGTAGTTACAAATTTATCCTGAATGCAGATTGTGGAGCTTCTGAAATTCATGACTATATTTTTTTCATTAGTTTTGTAAAATTGGTTGCCGACAGCTTTTCAAGTGTTGCTTTTGTTCAATTAATGTTCTCCTATCCCTCTGGGATTCTAATTACATATACATCAGAGCTCTTAAATTGCCCTACATATCTCTTATGATATCTTCTGTATTTTCCATCCTTTTTACTCTCTATGCTTAAATCTGAGTATTCACTACCTCCTTCCTCTCAATTCACTATTGTTTTCTCTGCTGCGTTTTATCTACTATATACCCACATTTTAATTTATTTTAATTCTTCTAATTTTGGTTACAGCATTTTCCTTTGGCCCTATGTTTTACATGGTTGGTAACTTTTTAATGAATGCTAGGCATTGTGAAAAATTGCAAAAACTCTCCATGAAGTTATATTTTTCCAGAAAGAATTTAACTTGCTCCAGCAGTCATGTAATATATGGACTTATCATATCACTTTAGTCATGTTGGATTTCAGATTTCTGGGGTCTCATCAACTTACAGTTTGTCCTAAATCTTAAAGCTTAGCCTTTACTTTGTAAAGAATAGTCTTCTTGAGTTATCATCTGGAATTCTGAGGTATTTTACTTGGGCTCTCCCTCCTTAGTGGTCCCTGAATTCCCATATCTGGTTCCCAACGTTTTCAAAATTGCCAAAATCTTTGCTAAACTCTTTAACCTCCAGTTTGCTTCTTTACCCTTAATTTCTCTACATTTCACCCTGCATAGCTGAGGAGTCAGCAAATGCCTTAAAGGGACATCGCACAGAATTTTGGACTCACTCTCTTGTGGTTTTCTCAACTCCAGGACCTTAGTTCATTGAGTCCTAATCACTTTGGCACCTTAAACTTCAACATCTGTCGCCTAACCCACTGAAACTATGTAAGCCCAGATTGCTACTTTCTTCTTAGCCTCTGTTACCCATGCCATGAATCTGCAAGTACCAAAGTGGAAAGCTTATGTGAATGTGGAGCTCAATTCATTGTACTTCTCTCCTTTCTGGGTTCTTTGTCCCCCCAGTACTATCTTCCTGAGTCCCTCTCTAGTGGCTTCAAACAGTTGCTGAATAAATTATTTTAAAACAGTTGTTCATAATAGGAGAGTTCATGTAATACAAGGTATTCTATCATAGCCAGAAGTAGAAATAGAATTATTTACTTTTAATTTGCAATTTAAAAAGAATCTACTTTCAATAATCTTCTCATTTGTGGTTTTAAAATTACAGAATTAAAATTGAGTGAAAAACAATTATGTACCTGGGTGGGCTTGAAATAAGAGAAACGAGACAGGAAGGCATTTATTCAAATATTAAATAAAATTTGTACAATTGCTATTTTTCTATGATTAGCCTAAATAACAAAGGGTAAATTGAATGCCTGAATTATCTTGGTGTTTATCTGATGCAGCAAATTCACCATTCTGTGTAACATAGGTCTAATGACAGCACTGAAAAACAATATCAGACATCCTTTTGGTTTTGTAACTATACAATTTAGTGTCTTTTTGTAACCGTTATTTTGTATTACTTTTTGAATTGATGCAAATTATTTCCTCTTTAACAAAAAGGCAAGTTTAACAGTTCTGTGGCCAGGGGGTGTTTTTGTTTGTTGTTGTTGTTGTTGTTGATTTGTTTGTTTTAACTAAGTAAAAGAAGTAGGTCTTTTTACTGTGTTGCATAGGTCTTCTGGTTGGGACATGCTCCATTTAGAGCTCTGTTTCCTGCTTGAAGGAACAATTAATACGCTTTCTACTTGAGAAACAGCATGGCTCATTGGACTAAGCTTTGAGTCAGTAGCTTGGAGTTATAATCCCATTTCTGCTACTGATTCAATTTGTGCCCCTAGGCAAGCTATTTAACCTTTGTATTTGCTCACCAGAAAATGGGATAAAATTATTAATTAATTTCAGGAATAGCTAATAATAGCTGCTTTTGAATATGAAGAAATGCACACAATATATTTTGACCAGTTAAATTCACTGCAAACATTCCTACAATTCAGTTTCCCCTAAAGCTTCAGTGTGGCTTTGATTAAAACTCTTCTGATTTAAGTTAAAATGAAGCACAATAAAGTGCAGTTAAGTGTTTTGTTTAATTTGCATTCTTAAACAGGTGGGAAAATCCAATGTAGTTAAGCCTAAGAAAAAAAATTAAAGAAAAAGAAAAGAAAAACAATCATTCATTTTTTTTAAACAGGCTTTAAAAAAAAAAAACTGTTAAAAAGTATTCTGTATTATTCTCTGTCACCAAAGTGCACAAATTTATATTCACACCAAATATTAAACTTATACCTATTCTTTTTCTTATTCGTAATCTTTAGAAATAGAGTATTAAATAATAATTATTCCTAAAATGTTATGATAATTTTATCTCAGCACAGATTGACTCATCCAACTCCCTGGATACTTTGACATCCCAATTCTTGGACCACCTCATCATCAATGACCATTTTTTCTATCACTACTATGGTAATTCCCTGGCCATTGTCATTACCAGACACAATTCCTCTCCAAAACCTTGTTAATTCCTAGTCTTTGATCATAGCTCCTATCCTTCTAGCTCACTTACTTAAATATCTGCCAAGAAGCAATGGATCCTCCAAATGGTGTCAGTCCTCTAATCCAGTGATCCCCAACATTTTGGTGCCAGGTACCGACTGGTTTTGTGGAAAACAGTTTTTTCATTGGGGGATTGGATAATTTCAGGATGAAACTATTCCACTCAGATCATCAGGTGTTAGAGTCTCACAAAGAGTGCACAATTTAGATCCTTTGCATGTGCAGTTCACAATAGGGCTCGTGAGCATCGAATGCTGCTGCTCATCTCTGGAGGCGGAGTGCAGGATGCTTGCTGGCCTGCTGCATACCTCCTGCTGTGCGGCCTGGTTCCTAACGGGCCACAGACCAGTACAGATCTGTGACCTGGGAGTTGGGGAACCCTGATCTAATCCATTCTTCTATCAATTCTTTCTGTCCACATAGCCTCTTCTGGACTATCCTTTCTTTTCATCCAATTCAAATTGAGTCATTGTTCCAAAGGCTCCCATATGGTTCCCATAACTTCCTTACTCCTCTCTTTCTCAAAAATCACTTACTTAACAAATCCAGCCATGTAAGAATTCAATCATCTGCCTTCTCCATGCCTGCCAACACCTCTATGTTGCAGAAAATAATCACACAGCTGGGTAGACTGGAGTCACCAATCTTGAATGGGCACTCAATCCAGACAATTCCACTATAAACCCTCTCTCTCCAGTCTCACTTAGGACTCTTTCATACCTTTTATCATGCTGCTTTTGCTTTAAGCTGAAATTCTTGTTTTATATTTCAGAGAAAAGAAGAGCCCTCAGCTGGAATTGCCATTGTTCTCCAGAGTTCAGTTCTGTAAACCCATCTGCTTCTGCTTGCCCT
The DNA here is from genome assembly GCF_009761245.1 of Sapajus apella. NCBI lineage: Eukaryota > Metazoa > Chordata > Mammalia > Primates > Cebidae > Sapajus > Sapajus apella. The sequence goes on from NW_022436958.1 coordinate 11,785,918, forward strand.
TCCTGCCTCAAAAGGAGGAGGAAGAGGAGGAAGAGGAAGAGAACAGCTACTCTCTTCTTAAAGGCCAACCTATCTGTCTCATGTTCTGAAGCTTGTCTTTCTTGCCTTCACAAATATTTTGCCCATTCAGTTTTCCTTTCATCTGCATTTTCAATCTTTCCTCCTATGGCACTATACCTATGAGTTTACAAATATAATTTATGATCTCTCCTCTGAAAAGAGAAACAAAATAAAACCCTCTCTTGATTGTGTATTTCCCTTTAGCCACTTCCCCCTTTATTTGATTTTTTTTAAATAGCCAAATGTCTTTAAGGCTTCATTATTTATTTATTTATTATTTTTTAGACAGAGTCTTGCACTATTGCCCAGGCTGGAGTGTGGTGGTGCAATCTCAGGTCACTGCTGCCTCCGTCTCCCAGGCTCAAGCAATTCTTATGTCTTAGCCTCCTGAGTAGCTGGGACTACAAACATGCACTGCCATGCCCGGCTAATTTTCCTACGTTTGGTAGAGGCGGAGTTTCACCATGTTGGCCAGGATAGTCTCGAACTCCCAGCCTCAGGTGATCTGCCCACCTTAGGCTCCCAGAGTGCTGGGATTACAGGCATGAGCCACTGTGCCTGGCCAAGACTTGGTTATTTTTGATGCTTCTAAATTTTCATTTACCATTGACTTTAAATATTTCCATCTAGCTTCTGCTGGAACTAGTCAAGGACATCAATTCCTTCTATGATGCCACATCCAGCGGATTACATTTTTGTTTTTCATTTTGCTGTATGTTTCTATCGGATTCAACACTGTCCCTATCTTCCTTTTGTAAAACACGCTCGTATGTTACATCCGTCTCCCCTGGTTTTTATCTCATCTCTGCCTGCCACTTCTTTATCCCCTTTCCTGGCTTTTAATCCTCCACTTGATTGCTAAATTTCTTCTTCTCTCTCTACTCCCTATTTAGATCCTCTCATTCATTTCTTTGGTCTTAAATACGATTTGTATTGTGACAACTCCCAAATCTATATCCATAGCATTGCATGTTGCTCCAAACTTCAGTCATGTACAACCACTTGCTTATGTTACATCTATCTCCATTTGAGTGTCTCACACGTATCTTAAATATAACATTTTAAAAACTGAATATTTTCACTATTCATCTATCCAATTTCTGCCCTATAATGTCTCTTCCCTCTAAATCTTCCCCATCTTAATAAATGACATGACCTCTACTCATTTGCTCAAGAAAAAAAGGAGTCATCCAATCCATCAGCATATCTTGTTGACTCCACTTCCAGAGTATATCTTAAATCTGCCCACTTCTTTTCATATTAGTTTACAATATTATCATCTCATGTCTGAGTTACTGTAATACCCTTCTAACTAATTTATCTGCTTGCTTTGGTAATCTCTTGCAACTCATTCTTCATGTAACAACCAGAGTGATCTTTTAAACATAAGCCAGACCACACAACTTCCTGTCTTAAAACCCTCCAAAGGCTTGCTACTTCACTTTGAATAAAATCCAAGGACCTTACTTCGGTCTATAGGCTCTTGCATAGACTGGAACCTATTTTCCTCTCTCTCCTTATTCATACTACTTTCCTCATTGCTATGAGAACCTTCTTTCAATTTCTTAAATACATCATACATACTGTTTATTCTTCACTAGCTTCTTTCATGAGTATCTCCTTTTCACCTTCCAGGTTTCAGTTAAAATGTCGCATCCTTTGTAAGTCCTTACTGAATCATTTTCTCTAAATAGATCCCCTCTTCCTATACTATCCCATTGCTCTTTATCTCAGCATTCAGTCTGCTTTTATAAATAATCCTTTCCATTTGGGAATTATTTGTTTACTGGCTGTTTTCCTGTCTTCTTCGTGACACTGTCAGCTCAGTGATGGTAGAGACTATCCATTTCATTCGACAAGTGTACAATCAAAACCTAGCACAAATTCTGTACCTAATAGTTACTTGTTGAATACATGAATGCCACAGAGAGTTTAATGAAAATGACTGACCCTTGTGCAGACTTGTATTTTAGAAAATTGCAGGAGTATAACATCAAAGCTTTAGTCCAGATTTTAAGCAGTTGTCAAAGTGGGTGAAGGACATTTTTTGAGGAAGAATTGTGTATATAATCTGCTTTCTACTCCAGTAGGAAACCCACTCTCAGATTTGCTATGATGAATTTCCAATCTATGAGACCTTTGTGAGGTAAAAGTACAATAAAATTGAATTACTAAGAAGTTGAGGCTGGGTGCAGTGGCTCACACCTGTAATCTGGGTAGTTTGGGAGGCTGAGGGAGGCACATCACTTGAGCTCCGGCCTAGGCAACATGGCAAAACATCGTCACTACAAAAACAAAACAAAACAAAACAAAACTATTGAAAAAAAAAATTAGCCAGGTATGTTTGGCACATGCCTGTAGTCCCAGTTTCTCAAGAGGCTAAAGTGGGAAGAGCCTGGGGAGTCAAGGCTGCAGTGTGTGGTAACTTCACCACTGCACACCAGCCTAGGTGACAAAGTGAGACCCTATCTCAAAAACAAACAAACAAAACCCAAAAAACAAAACACTTGAAATTAAAATAATAAAATGTAAGCTTAATTATTTTATAGTTTCAACAGACATAAATATTATCAAGTTTCTACAAAACTTTCTACACAATGTTGTCTATGTCCATACATATCTCATTAAATATTGGTAGCAAATTGAAACCAGCACTGGTTTAAGACCTATACTTTGGTTATTGCAGGTTTACTCATCCATTCCTCAAAATGGAAGGTTTACTCCTTCCATTTGAGATTGGATTAAGGTAACAGGTCTCAAATCCTGAACTATTCTTTGTTGGGTATGCTAAATGCCCAACCTCCTGCAGAGTATTTAGCATTTTAGCTCCAGGACACTAAAAGCCAGTGTCACCTCCTTTATCAGTTATTGTCCAAACCAACACCTTTCCTACCTCCTACCAACCAACGGGGGCGCATCAGTAATGCCATCATCCTGAACCACTTGGGTGTGTGGGTTCTGACAGTTGCTCAGTAGTTTTTAGAGAAGGTACTGTGGTTATCAGCCTGGAGAGGAATTGAGTTCTGGTACCTGTTCAAGCAAACTAAGCAACTGTGGTCATGAAATTAAAGCAGAGGGTAGGAAAGAATCCTTGCCAAATTAAGCCTGTTATTTTTGTTTCGTAAATATTTCTTGAATTTTGAAGGGGGTGATAGCGGGGAGAAAAAGTCAAATATTACCTCTGGGATGTTAGACAGAAATCAGTTGGTTGTTGAGATTTATATTACATCACAGCTAGTTTCTCTTTAACGCTTCTAAGTCACTTTCTTCACCTAAAACCCTTTGTCTCATCCATTACTTACATTGCCCCTTATCCATTCCCATGTTCTTCTACTCCTTGGTATGTCTGTTTTTGACCCATTGGCACAGTGCAATTCTATATAGAAGAATATAAGTAGAAGGGGAGGAAAAAATAGCAGCAAAAGCTAGGTTGTAGAGAATTTTCTTCCCACCTTGGACACTTAAGTAGATGGGGATATTTATAAAAGATATATCGATCATTTCTCCCTTCCTTGGACTCACCAAGTTACCGAATTTATTCCTCATGCATTATGCCTTACAGCACTGGCATATAAAAAATTCATTACTTGTGCCACTTCAAGAATGCCCATGTTATCTGAACACGGGAGAGTTGTATAGTAGCTAGAAAGCAGCAGTAATACTTCTAAATCCTTCTTTTAAGGGGAACTAAATATCCTTCATACTCCAAAGGTTTTCAGTCATCTTCCTGAAGATGAAGGAAAAGAGAGTAGAAATGTCTTGCTTAAGTGTCTGTTGGTGGGTCCAAAGGCAAGTTCCATTACAGCCCAGTTCATTTCCAGCTCTACTTCAGAACTGAAGATTTAAACTTCTTCACATCTTTTGAGCCTTGAGTTTGTAACACAAAAAGAAATCTTTTATTCTGGAAGCAGTTTGTCTCACTTATTTACCTCTACTTCCTCATCCAGCCAACATTCTAGATTGAACTGGCTTCTCAAGATTCTTCCATCTGGGAATAATTTTCAGTTCAATTGAACTTGGCAAGACTCTGAACTTAAAGTTCTAGCATTGGAGTGGCCACAAGACTAGGTCTTGGGGTTGGGGAGTGAATGACGTTAGCTAAAGATATTTATCTCATAATGTCTGATGCTTTGGTCGATTAGAATTCATGTTTTCCTTTTCCTTTCCGCTCTCATTTTCCTTCCCAAACCAAGTTGTACACTTTGCAATGTGTTATGAAGGGGTTGGATTTGTGGATTTAAAAAAGTGATTCTAGAAAATAAGGGGAAAAGAAGGACAATGGTGTTAGCCGTAGCCACCTCTTTTTAAGTTTTGAAGCTCCATTGGGAATTAGTCACAACTCCCTGTCATTTTAGGTTACATTATTTTTGAATTTTTAAAAAACTGAGGGGGCAAAGTAAACACACTTAGGAACAGAATAGCTAGCTACTGTTACTGGTTGTTAATACTTCTCCCCTGGGGTTATTACTATTATTTTTTGTCTTTGTTAGAAAGGAATATTCTAGTGAAGCCTGGTTGCTTGTCTTTAATACTAAGGAAAGATGATTTTCATGCTCTTACACTGGCAAATTCAGTTGGTAAGATAAGGAATATATTTTCAAGTTTCAATTGTATTACTCACTATTCCAGTTATTCCACTTGCTCTGGTTTCACAATTAAAGAAATATGGAAATGATGGATAGATGAGACAACAGTGGGGCCTGACCCTGACAACACATTCTTTAATGAACTTCAAGTGTTTCTAGAGTAAAATTTACTCTTCCATTCCAGAGCCACTAGTGAAACTCTTAATTCAACCAGAGAATGGAAGGTTTATACATATTCCTTTGATCAACTCATAAAGATGGGAGAACTACATGAGATCAGACACCTTTAATACCGAGTTGGGATTTTAACTTCTGCAAATATCAGTGAAATTCTGAGCACCACCACTTGAGAACTGGAAATCTTGGAGTTTAAAGAGCCACAATGATTATTAATAACCCTGACAAGTTGTAGAAATGGGCAGATAATTACAGGATGAACTTAATAGAAATACGGACTAATTTAGAGGAAGTAAACTGCTATAAATGTAAGTGAGAAGACTTGGCTTTGTGGGAAAAGGTGGGAATCAGTAAACCACAAGTAAAACATAAATTTGCCATATAGTACAGTTGCTCTATTATTTTAAAAAACAAAACTTTGTAGAGTACATTAAAGGAGACTGTACTTAAGGGAAAGGCAGTTATCCCTTAGTCATTTAGACAGTTATTTATTAAGCACTTATGTGCCAGTTGATACTTCTGGGGGCTGGAATAAAATAAGGAAAAAAAACAAGATCTCTCTCTTCCCGAAGCTCACCAAAGTATGGTAAATGACAGAGCAAGTACTTTCAGTGGTCTTTAGTTTGTATTCTGCAGCCAACTCAATACAGCAAATACTAAAAGCTACTTTAGGTAGGGACCCATCCTATTTTTACCTGTTGGATCCCATTCTGTGCCTAGCACACCAGCTTGTAAGCAGTCAACATGGATTAAGAAGTAAAAGCAGGCCCTAAAAGAGCTTAAAATTTGAACATGTAAACACTTGTCTGATCATTAAATATGCCGATCGAAATTCCCAGTTTTTTCTTCAAAGCACAGTAAACAAATATTTGTGCCCCTATTACGTGCAAAACAGTTGTCAACACAATGCTTTGTGTGTAAAAGGAACGGCGGGAATGGATTCAAGCTGGGCATCGTGATAAATGGCGTGAATACCCTGACCGGGTGGACAGCCCTTCCTCCGTGTTTTTTTGTTTTTGCTTTTCTAGTCACCAAGACAGCACGCGTGTGCAAAAACTGCAGCAGAGGGACGCACTGCTAAGTCTGGGGGGCGCAGACACCAGCTCGCGCGTCGCGAGCTCGCCTGGGCAGCTCGGCGGGCGCGGCGAAAGCAGCTCCCACGGCCGGCTTCCACCGATTCCTCGGTCTCCAAGCGGAGGACGCGTCCCCACCAGAGGAAAGACTGGGCGCCACAGACGCCCCTCGGAGAGGCACCCGGCCACTCGCCCCACCTCGAGGTCCTGTTGCTCTTGGGCTTCCCCTGACCTTTCGGGTGGGCGATCCAGAGACGCCAGCGGGAAGGCGATTTGCAAACGGGGCGCGCCCGGCCACAGCCCAAGCACAGCTCAGGGACTTTGAGGCGCCCGCGCCCCTTTGTCGCGGGATCTCTCGCCCAAGCAGGCCGGACGCCGAGGCCTCGCGGTATCAAGACTCCGTCCGCCCCGCCTCCTCTCCCTCCACTCGGCCCCGCCCTCGCTCTCTCACCCCTCCCCCGCTGCCGCCTCGCTTCCCCGACAATCTCCTCGCGCTCCCGGCCCGGCACGCGCGCTGCGCCGGGCCGCCGCTGCAGCCGCCGCCGCGGCCGCCGCCGCTGCCGCCGAGCGTTCCTCCGCTGCGCCTGGCTTCCAGCTTCGGGCCGGAACCGGAAGTGTGGGGGGCGGAGCCCGGCGGAGGCCAGGAGACCGAAAACGCGGCCGAGCCCGGAGCCCGGAGCCGGAGCCGGAGCCAGAGCCTGGACCAGAACTTGGCCGCCGCCTGCACCGCCGCCGCCGCCGCTGCCGCCCGCTGCCCCTTCCCCGCGCCGCTGCCGCCTTGACCGCCACCGCCGCGAGCTCGGCCACCAGTGGTCCTGAGACTTTAGGTGTCCGGGTTGAAGGTCGGTCCGGACGTCGGACCCAGTCGGTTCCTAGACTGTCCGGGCGGCAGCGGACGCCGCCGCCGCCGCCGCCTCCTCGTCGCCTCAGCCTGGCGTTTTGTTTCGAGAGACCGGAGAGGCGAGCGGAGCTGACAGTGATTTTGACAGTGATTTAAACCCGCTTTTGTTGTTGTTGGCTTTTCGTTGTTTGGTTTTGTGTGTTGTGCGTGTGTGTGGCGGTTTCTCCCCGTGGTGCATTTTATTTTTTATTGTTGTGCTCTTTTTTCTTTTTTTGTTTTTTAAACCCAGTGAACGTTTTTTTTTTTTTTTTTTTTTTTTTTTTTTTGGTCTGGGCTTCCGAATATGTTTTATGACGGTTGATTTTACACCAGGAGGTTTGTCTCCGAGGAAGACCCAGGGAACTGGATATCTAGCGAGAACTTCCTCCGGATTCCCCGGCGCCTCGGGAAAATGGGAGCTGCTGCAAAGTTGGCGTTTGCCGTCTTTCTTATCTCCTGTTCTTCAGGTAGGTGCAGGGAGCGCGGCGCGGCGGGGCTGCTCCTGCGGCCGCGGCGGCCGCTGCTGGGGGCCGCGGCTGGTGTCGGGTCGGAGAGTCCAGTGGAGCCTGAGGAGGTTGCCCACACCCCGCGCCCCTCGGCTGCCACCCCCCAGGTCTGATTGTGATCTGGGAACCTCCATGCATTTTTTTCCTTTTGAGTTGGGTTGGCGAGCTGATAAGAGTGACTGCTGTGTTGTTGTGGAAGTGAGAAAGTCATGTTTTGTGGCCATAACACTAGATGACAGGGCTGGTTGGGTTGCAATTAAGCCGCAAATACCACAAGTGACAATTTATGCAAAGGTTGAGACCTGAAAGGAGTATTTAGTGTGGGCTCCCCTAAAACCAGGGTTGCTTTTTGTCATCTTTTAATTAGTGCTTCACCGGTGAATATCACGACATAGATCAATCAAGTCAGTTGCTGCTTAATTTTGGCTGTGAGAAGCAGTACATCCTTTCAGCAGATTAATCTGGGTCTCCCCTCACGTTTTCTTCAACTTCAGTGTCCAGCGGCGTTAAAAATAGTTGTAGTTGTTGTTGGAGTATTAACTATAACCCACTGCAGAAGAGGTATGCCGCTTGGTGTTGGTAATGTGCTGGTGTTCAACCACCATTTGTGTGCTCTTTTGGGGCATAGATTTTGCTTACCTACGGAATACTTATTTTAAACGCTTTGTATTGAAGCATTGTTTTCGGTTTAGAACAACCCATGTTAAATTGTTTTTGTTGAATATAATAGACTCATAGAATAGGTTTTAGCTCAAGGTTGGGAGAATAATCTGGCCATTTTATATTGGAAATTTCGATTTTGTGAGAACGTTCTGTGGTTGCAACCAGTGGTTGGAAAAACTATCTAGTCTTTTGTATTTGAAATTCTATAAATGAATACATCATTAGCTCAGAGGTGTGCAGATGTACACAACAGGAGAGTTAGTTCAATAGATGAAACATTTTAAAAGTCTCATTGGATCTATTTATCGTAAAATTTAATATTCAGTTACCAGCTTGTGGCATAGAATTACTGGGGACGGGTGGGAGGGGGCGAATTGACAGGTTTCATGGCCATGTCTTTATCTCGCTTGCCACAGGAAAATTAAAGGGTGGTAGTCTTCTTTGTGTACCTCTGTGGGGTGTGTGTGTGTATGTGTGTTTGTGTCCGTCTTCCCCAACCCCCTTTAAATAGAATCTTTTGTAATGTATAGAATTTTGCTGAATGGTACATTTCCTTGTGGTTAATAAATGGATAAAGTCTAGTCTTATGTCTGTAGTGGTATTGATCAGTTCCGGGTGGGCTGAATGTGTTGTGAAATGGCGATCATTGCCAGAGATTAACCAAAAGAATCATGTCTGTTTAAATGGAAGAAGGAACATGCTTAAGGCAGGCTGACAGTTCTTTTTGTGCACGGTTTGGGGAGGAAGCTAAACAATGGTGTGTCTGAAATGAATGAAGGCCTTGATAACATTAAACCTCTTGCTTTTGTGACATGATTTAACCATGTAGTTTTTATCTTTCCAGTAGTACTCTTTTTTTTTTTTTTTTCCTGCTTCTATATGTTGTGGCTGGTAAACTCCTCTTGTTCAAATCCCTTGTTCTGATCTCTTGCCCTTGAGGAGGAGGGGCATCATGGCCACTGACCAAGGAATTGTGGACATTATTCCCTCCCAAACCCACCTGAGTCACACTAATTGGTGAAGGAGGTTATTCTTGAGCAGTCTCAAGGTATTACTTCTGGAAAAGCAGGCTGTCGCTACAGATCTTACAGCTTCCTCTGCTTGGTTTGGTAGTAAAAATAACTGAGCATTAGTTTCTTGTGGGATTATTTTCATTGGGCCAGGATTATTTTCAGTGGGCCAGGAGGTTAACAGCTATAATTTTGAAATAAAGTAATTTTGTTGCTATAGGGCATATAGACATTCCACTTATATTAAATTAATATCGTGTTGTTGCATAGGTTTTTTAAGATGAACATTCCCAGTTGAACAAAAATATGTGGTTCTGTTGAAGATAACTGAAATAATCTTAAAGGCCCTAATCCATATTTATACATGAAGAATTTGAGTACTTAAAATGTCTGATTTTTAAAAAGCTTTTGTTATGGATCAGATGCACTCTAAAAAAGGATTATTGTGTTTCTCCAACTAATTGATTTTTCTACAAAATGTGTAATCTGGCATATTGGAAGCATGAGGTGACTATTTTTATGAGAATTTAAAAAATTCTCAGTTTGTCTATTTTTCATTTCTAGATATTTTATTTCTTTTTTTAATCAAAATGGGAAACAATAGTAAGGAACAGTTTTGTTCCAGGTGTTTAGGAGGAATGTTTACTATTTCGTGGACTGATTTTTCAAATTCTATCCCATGATATGTATTCTGGAGACTGATTATGCAGACTATTCCTGTAGGATATGGCCAAGTGTATAATTTCTTCCTCTTTCTCATTCCAGGGGAAACATTTTAAATTTTGCCCTCATCCTGGAGTGCCTTCAGATTCTCTTTGATTTTGAATTTTTTCATTCCTCTCATACCTCCTCAGATTCTGTTTCAAAACATAAATCTTAAGTTTCTTTTTATAGCATTGTGGTTAATTTGTATCTTTCCCCACAGTTTGTTAAAGTATGAGAATGACTTTAATACTTGCCTTAGTACTTAGGTTTATCCTACCTAGAGTGATGCAGCTATTGTGGTATTTGAGTTGCATTGAAGTAAGTTGAGAATTCCTTTGGATTTTGTGGGAGCTGGAGCAGTATGGTCAATCTATTTGATGCAATAGGAAATGGAAATATGGTAATTATGTTACATTTTCTTCAGTTTAGCTAGGCAATACTGTGTATGTGTGAATGTATGTGTGGTTGGAGGGAGAGTTGGCAGTACAGATAATCTTTTGAACTTTGGCTAACAAGTGATGGATGTAAACACTTTGTTTTCTAAAAGGCAGAATCTCTTGTAAATGCCGTTTGTGGTCAAATTCAAATATATACCTTTGAAACATGGAGACCAGAAAAAAAATGAAACAAAGTTCTCCTGCCATTCATTTTGTGTTATTATTATTATTGTTTCTATTTGTGATCTAAGCCAGTAGTTCTTAATCTGGGTGATTCCTCCACCCCCACTTCCCCAAATCCCCATCCATGGGACATTTTGAGACATTTTTGGTTGTCACAACAGGGGTCAGGGTGTGCTACTGGCATCTAGTTGGGTAGAGGGCAGGAATGCTGCTAATTGTCCTACAATGCACTGTACAGCCTTCCACAACAAAGAGTTTTCTGGCTTAATATGTCAGTAGTGTAGAGGTTAAAAAAAAAAAACCCATTCTAAGAAAACCAGATACCACATGTTCTCACTTATAAGTAGGAGCGAATTGATGAGAAAATATGAAAACCAAGAACAGAGCAACAGACAATGGGGTCTACTTGAGGATGGAGGGTGGGAGGAGGGAGGTGAGCAGCAAAGACAACTATTGGGTACTGAGCTTAATACCTGGGTGAAAAAATCTGTACAGCAAATCCCCATGATATGAGTTTACCTATGTAACCGACCTTCACATGTACCCCTGAATTTAAAATACAAATTAAAAAAAAAGGAACAACTCAGTTCTTAACTCTTAATATTTAAAAGCATTAGTTTATTATTAAAAGGGCTCTGCTGTCTTCCTGCTAAAGTTTGTAATCTATGTTTTACAAGTACATGGTATTGATGATCTCCAGGTGACCTTGTATTGAAAGTTTTTATCTTTTCATTATCACTTAAAATTAGAATATGATTAAATTGGAGAAACAGACTATAGATATGCACATTCTTTCATCCTATTATTCTATAATAAAAATATTTTGATGACTTATACATAAACTCCTATCACCTATTTTGGTAGAGTGCTCATGAAGACTGAATGTTCATGGACATGATGAATGATTGGTTAAGGTATCAAGTTTAATTATATTTGCTTTAGAGCCAGAATTTTCGTTGCCATGATATGATCTTTAAGGATATTTGCATTTATTCTTAGTGACATCATTAGGCTGCCTTGTGGTGGTATGTGTTTGTGTTTAACATGTTGCCTGAAATATGTTCACAATTACATGTTCCCTGAATGGTTTCAAGGCAGAAATTCTGTTTTTTAAAAAACTGTATATTTCTTTTGTCTAACTTTAATTTCAAGAAACTTTAACCTAATCTCTTAGTTACATAATTTTCTTGAGAATCATTAGCTGGGTTTGGTTACCATTACACTAATTTATGATACAGTAAGTAATATTTTATGATCTATTGCAGATCCTTTCCCTTTTTAAGGTTAAATCTTGACCATAATTAATAAAATAATTACCTTGTTTTGAACTCTGGTTTTAAGGAAGTTAACCCAGCCAACCAAGATAAGAATTACAGTGAAACTCTTAGCAAATTAAGTAGCACTGTACCATAGAGAGGAAAATTCTGAAGTCATGCCCACAAATGGTATCCAAATGAGCCTCATACTGTCTCTGTAACACACCTCTCCATATCCTTCTCTCTGATACTGACATTTTCACCTTTTGGGTTCACTGGATTCACTCTTCTTAAGAAGTGAAGAACAACTAAACCAAATGAGATTTCAGTACTCTCTAAATTGTTTATTTAGATTCTAAGGCTATTTTGTTGCATTTTGACTTTTTAAAGTGCTGCTCTGATTTTCTCATCTTTGATATCTCCTAAGTCTGTGATTTAAATTTGTCTTTTCATGGTCTGTTATGTTGCCACTTGTCATATTGTCTCAGATTATAGGTAAGGTTGGCAACATTTGATACTAGGGTCACTGGTATGCCTTCAGCTTTTGCTTTTTGCTGTGTAACTCATCGTTTCTTCCATTCTCTTTCATTGTAATTCCCTTTCCATTTTCCTCCCTTGTCTATTCCTTTTTCTTTCCCTGACCCTTCTGTACTTCCCTATACTGCTTGCTTGTGGAACCCAGTCATTGCTTAGCATCATGGGTGGCTCAAGAGGGCTTACCCATGGTTTTGAATGAAAACAGATTGAATTTAGAATGCTTGAGAATTGGCCAGATAGTCTTTTCCACTGTTGCTCTTTTATTTGCTGGTTTCTGGACTACCACACACACCCCCTTCGGAGTAGTGTTACTCTCTTGGAATCAAATGGCTTAAACTTTAGATTACTCTTACTCCTTTTTAATATTGAGGTTTTCCTTAACTCTTTGCTGCTTCAGAATAAGTTTCTTTCTTCTTATCATTCATTCGTCTCTGTTTAAGCCAAAATTTGACTAGACCGGAGAGTATATTTATTGCCGCTGATAGGACCACATTAGACTTCCTCTGTGGTACATTTAATTCTGTTAGGTTATAATAGTCATGTCTAGACAAAACATTGATTTCAAATTGACTATTGAACATGAAAATTCCAGGAATAGTGTATAGAGGAAGGAGAAGGAGGAGGAGGAGAAATCAAGAAGGTAAGAGACATCAATTGACTTTCTGTCATTCTCCACCTAGATTTCTTTTTAGTCACTTTTGTATACCCAGTGCATCTAGACGTCAGGCTTTGTTTTAATAAAGGGACTTAAAGGAAATATGTTTTTGTCTCTGAGGTTGGATTTTTTGAACTGTTAGAATGGTTGGCCTAAAGGAAAAAATTGGGAAGTTCACATGGATAGTGATCAAGAATGTGGTCATAGAGTTTGGTAGAGTTGAGCTCTGGTGTCAGCGCTGCCCATATCTAGCTTATCTATCATTTTCTCTTACTTGGTTATTATAGCACTTTTCTAGCTAAAATTCACCAGTCCCCTGTCATTAATTCCTTTTATTTCTCGTCCATCTGCATAGCTGTCGGAGTGATCTTAATAAAAATCTGAATATGTCACCCTTGCTTTAAACCTTTCACTGACTGAGTCACCTTTAGCATAGAATCTAAAGTCTTAGAATGTCATAAAAAGTCCTTCATCTTTTGGTTCTTGCCTGTTTTCTCTAACTTCTTGGTATTGGTTAAGAGTATAGATTCTGGATGTAGACTTAATTAGTTTAAATCTTGGTTCCATAACTTAACCTTGGTCAAGTTACTTTACCTTTTGTGCCTCGGTTTTCTCGTTTACACAAAGTGGGGGGGGGGGGCGGATATTAATAATGCCAACCTCAGAGAGTGCTTTGAAGATTAAATGCTAGGTATTCTGCTGCAGCTCCTCCTTAGCATGAGTACTATATTCCATCCATACAGACTTGACTTGCAGTTTCTTAAATGTGTCATCCTTCATTATATTTCATTATGATGCCTTCCTGCATGTTATTCTTCCTTTTCTATCTGGCTAACTCCTTTTTGGTTTTAAGACTTAGAAGTATCACCACTTCAGAAACATTTTCTCTGTCACCCAACCCAGATCAAGTTAGTTGCTTTCTTTTCATCTAACACCTTGTAAATGGAGCCTTGATTTCAGTAATTATTGCAAATGTTTACTTGCCTGTTTCCACTTTAGACTGTGCAAATGTTTACTTTTCTGTTTCTACTCTTTGAAGACATCTTTCCTTTATCCACATGCCCATTTCTAGAACCTGGTACATAACAGGTGCTCAGCAAATGTTTATCAAATGAATAAAATGAAATTAATTCACTTCTCTGGGCCAGAGTTGTATTCTTAATGTATTAAAGTGATGAACTTGGATTATTTTTTTTTTTTCTTCTCTGAAAGCTTTATGGTTCTGTAATTTTAAGGTTAGAGTTCAGTAGTGACATTTTATTAGATGATTTTGCTGGCTGTTTTGGCATCTTTACATTCAAATTTAAATTTTTAAAAATGATTTAAATTGTGATTTGAATTATATAGATTTAGAAGGGATCTTAGGTATCTTCATGTTCCATGGCTTTTGTACTTTTTTGACTGTAATCCACACTAAGAATTACATGTTGCATTATGACTTAGTTCCCATGTAGTAATAGGGGTGGGCGTATATCTGTGTGTGTATTAGAAATGAAAGTTTCATGAACTGTGCACTCTCAACTGTGTGCAGGACACTTACTTATTTTCATGTTATATTTCATTTAAAAAATGTTAACCATGACCCATTAATTGATTCATTGACCAGCCATTGTGTTATAAATGACTAAGAAACAGTGACCTAGTTCAATAATCCTTATTTTCTCTACTCAGTACTCTTAGTGGAAAAGGAAGCTACATACGTAAATATGTGCAATGAAAAATATATGTGCTGAAAAATATGGCCATTAATTAATCTACAATAGAGAATGTGTGCCTAGGTATAGAATATAGGGACAACTGGTCTCAAGGGAGAACATGGATCTTCCCTGACTAAGCTCTTCTCTGTTTTGAACTAGTCGAATAAGTTAAACATACATGAAGGTGCTGAAACAAAATTAGATTGTAATTTTGGGGAGTTGAGATTTTTTAATATAGGAAAGACTTGCTGGAGGGGAGATCTTAGTACTAGAAAAAAAAATGTCTTAGCAGGAGATTAGGAAGGATATTCATCTTAATATGAAGGGAAAAGACAGAAAATAGCATCAGGAACACAATAGGCATTTGGGAGTAAACTTGACCGTTGATGGAAGGCAAGGTGGGATGGAGAAATTTTGACTAAATCTGAGGAAGAGATTTATGTGATGAAGATAGTTCATAATTGCTTAAAGAAGTAGGACAGTCTCAGGGAGTTACTCTTAAATTCAGATGAAAAGTAATTAAAATGAGGAGGTTAAGAGTGGATGATACATATCCTGATGAATGTCTCACATACATATATGTGCATATAGAACAGAAAAGCAACTTGAAGACTAGGGTAGGTTGGTAGCACTACTAAATAAAATTGGTAAAGAAGTAATGAGCTAGAGGAAGATTGAAAGTATTTTCAAAACTAAAAAAGTTTTCAGATAGATATAGTTTTAGATGATAAAAGCATGAATGAAAATAAAGATATAGATTTGGAAAAATAAGAGTACATAATAAAACATGATAGTATGTAATACTCTCTTAAAAGGGTAGACATTGATTCTGCATGCGGTGGCTCACGCCTGTAATCCCAACACATTGGGAGGCCGAGGTGGGCGAATCACAGGGTCAGGAGACCAAGACCATCCTAGCTAACACAGTGAAACCCCGTCTCTACTAAAACCACAAAAAATTAGCTGGGCATGGTGGCACGCACCTGTAGTCCTAGCTACTTGGGAGGCTGAGGCTGGAAAATCGCTTGAACCTAGGTGGCGGAGGTTGCAGTGAGCCCAGATCGCATCACTGCAGTCCAGCTGTGCACTCCAGCCTGGGTGACAGAGTGAGACTCTGTCTCAAAAAAAAAAAAAAGATAAACACTGTATGTGTGATGGATATGTCTCCATTGTGATGTCTAGTTAGAGAATTCTAAACATTAGTGGCTGAATATGTTGTTTGGTTTAAATCATGGTCAGATTTCAGTAATTACAGTAATTACTAATACTGGTCATCCAGATTATATTCTTTGAAATCTGTATGAGGCCTTACAGTAAATTATAATGTTCTAAAGAAGTAGATTTAGATACTTTTCTGAACTTGGTATATGGTATTCACACTTGAAACCTAAACTTTTCAGTGATCCTTCCTTTGGACTAGTTTTTTCTTTGGTTGCCTGTAGTCACACTGGGAATCACTTTATTCCCTAATCTTGCTAAAGAAAGTAAATGTAAAGCAAGAATATAATTACTAGATTAGAAGGACTGGCTATACATGTGGGGAGGGGTTGCCTTTCAAAAGATTTTAAAAATGAATCAAGTCTTTACATATCGTAGTAAAAGTAAGCCTATTTATAAGGCTTAGAGGGAGGAGTTTTCCTATTTATGATTGTTAACTTTAAAATTTTTATTTTAAGGGAAAAGTCCATTGTTCTTCACATCTTCATAACTATACGTGATATATCAAGCTTGCCCCAAGGCATTATTTCAAGAGGAAAGGGCATGGACAAGTTATCAGATCTTGGCAAGTTTCTAAAACTCTGAGATTAACTTTTAAAATTTGTAAACCAAGATGTATTAAATAAATTGATATGACATATAACACAGTAGCTGGTCCAGAGTAGATCTTACATACATATTAGTTTTTAATTGAAGTCCCATTTAAAAGGATATAGCATGTAAAACATTAAAAAAATATATATAGATTTGTCTGGCGCGGTGGCTCATGCCTGTAATCTCAGCACTTTGGGCGGCCGAGGCGGGCGGATCAGGAGGTCAAGAGATCGAGACCACCCTGGCCAACACAGTGAAACCCTGTCTCCACTAAAATACAAAAATTAGCTGGGTGTGGTGGCGTCCACCTGTAGTCCCAGCTGCTCGGGAGGCTGAAGCAGGAGAATTGCTTGAACCCAAGGGCAGAGGTTGCAGTGAGCCAAGATTGTACCACTGTACTCCAGCCTTGTGCCTGGCGACAGAGCGAGACTCTGTCTCAAAAAAAAAAAAAAAATACAGATTTGGTTCTTGGGGATATTTACATTTGTAGGTAAATTACTTATCAGTTAATGTGAAATAATATTCTGACTAAATGATATAGCCAAAGGACATATCATTATAAAGAGCCAGATAGCTGCCAAAAAATATCTAGAACATTCAGATATTGTGGTTCCTTACAAAGAGTTCTTTAAGGTCTCATTGTTTTAGCATGCATTAAAAAGAAACAAGGGAGTAAATTGTCTCTATTTATTAGTGAGAATTTAAAGTATTTTTTTTTCTTGGACAACTTCTCTTAAACTTTTTAGTAGAATTAAAGTTTTTTTGAAAGAGTCTCAAGTCTGTTTTTAGGTACCAGCTACTTAAAGCTTTGAAAACACAAAGGTTTTCAATGACTATTTTTGGAGATCAATATTTTGATTGTGGTATATTTTGGACTAAAACTTAAGAGTCTGTCATTCAAATTCCTACTTTCCTACTCACTCTTCTTTGACCTTTGACATCCATAAAGATTTCACTTTATTCATCCCTGAATTAAAGAGGATGAAATAGGTATTCTTTCACTTAACAAATCAATATTGAACTACATGCTAGGCACTATAGCAAGTGCTTGGGATACAGCATTGAACATGAAGACAGATATGATTATGCCTTTCTGGAGTTTATAGTCATAAAGTAAGTAGTCAAATGAATAACATAATTACAAATTGTCATATGTGCTCTGACAGAAACTCACAGGGCGCTGAGAAGATTACTGTTTATTTGGCTTATCCCATATCACATCTGTTTACTTTATCTACCTATTTCTCTCTCTTTTTTTTTTTTTTTTTAGACAGTCTCTCTCTTTCACCCAGGCTGGAGTGCTGTGGTTCGATCTTGGCTCACTGCAATCCCAGCTTTTCAGGTTCAAGCGATTTTCCTGCATCACCCTCCCTAGTCACTGGAACTACAGGCATGTGCCACCATGCCTGGCTAATTTTTGTATTCTTGGTAGAGATGGGGTTTTACCATGTTGGGCAGGCTGGTCTGGAACTCCTGTCTCAAGTGGTCTGCCTGCCTTGGCCTCCCAAAGTGCTGGGATTACAGGTGTGAGCCACCGTGCCTGGCATATCTACTTATTTCTTATTTGTCCTTTCCACTATTAGAGTGTAAGCTTTACTGGAGAGGCGGGAGTTGTGACTTTTTCTTAACACTTCCAATGCATGGCACAGTTTTTGGCACAGAGGCAAAGCTCAATGAATATTTAACTAGCTGCCTGAAGCAATGAATGGAGGGATGGGACTGGAGAGATAGGGACAGGATCTTGCAGGTCTTTGATCTAATAGGGGAAAGAGAATAAAATGCAAACGGCAGTGGGAAGCAAAGAGTTTTAAGAGCAGGCTCTGGGTTATATGTTAAGATCATTTTGGCAGCTATCTGAAAAATAATACCAGAAGAGTATGGGAGTGAAGAGGTGAGACCAGTTAGGAACCTTTTGCATCAGTGTAAGCTGGAGAGACTCTCCAAGATCCCTACTAGTTTTGAACATTCTCTGATTCTAATATAAAGCTTGCCAGTGAAACTTATCAGTCTTCCTTTTCTTTTTTATTTTAGTCACCTTATTTTTTTTTCTGGCTTGTCATTGCTTAAAAAAAACCCTGAATGGATAGGCTTCTTGTGCATATGTGAACTTTGAATACACATTTTCAGAAAAAAAAAAAATAATAATGAAATCCAGGCTAGAGGTTATTGAATTTTTGTAACAAATTTCTATCTTAGATTTTGTTCATTTGCTAATTTATATTCTTATTTATTTAAGCATTCCTATTTCTCCCTGAAACTGGCTTTACTCCTTTTCAGGTGCCTATTTTTTTCATAAGCAACCTCTTTATTGTTTCAAACGTCATATACCAAATTGTTGGTATGGTTGAAGATTCAGAAGTAGAAACTTAGTGTATTTTATATCTTAATTCTTAGAAATTTGATATGTTTTCAGGTTATCAAAGTCTTACAATAAAGACTAAAAGGATAAATACTTAATACTTTAGGCTATTAGTTTTACTCAGGGCTACAGCCTCTAACTCTAGGTATTCAGCATGAATGTTTTTGTCTGGAACGATTTCAAGCCTCTCCTGTTGGTGGTGGGGAGGTGGTGCTTGGCACAGGGAAATAAGCTCTTTATTATGGCAGAAGTTCAGCTGCAGCATCTTTGCCTAGGAAAAACTGCATTATTACACAGAGGTAAAACCAGAAGAGATGTTACATTTTACTGAATTTTAAAAATATTATAGTGCCTACCTCTTTTCATTTGGTTTCATTTGGATTTTTTCATTTTGGAAGCAGGCAAAGCTAACTATATTGGATAAGCCACCTTTTATAAAGTTCAGTTTTACCCTATAAATACTATAGGTCATTTTATTTATTATTACCTTAAATAAAGCAGTTCTAGAAAAGGAACTGCTACGCCTTTCTTTTACCTGGTAGCAGAGTTTCATATTTTAGGATTAGTGACTACAATTTGCAAATTAATTTTATATAACCTAATACTCGAAATGAACTTGTAATTATCACTAAAATTATATGGGAAGAAATGAAAACTCAATGAATAAATAATAATTATGATAAATAATGAGTAATTGCAAGATAACATATACAAGATGGATATGGTAATAGTAAAGCAGTTTGATTAACAGGCATTCAAAGTAGAATAAAACATCTTTGTGAATGGCCAGAAAAATGGTTGAATAGCTACTGACCGTCTTTTTATTCTATATTATATAACAAATCTTTCTTGGTAATCTTTTCTTATTTTCTTCCTTAGTTCTTTAGAGGTACATAACCCTGGCTTGGGTGTTGAATTAGGAAATTAATTGCTAATTGTATTTTTTGTTAAAACATAAATAGAGATTGCTGCTTAGCTGAGAGGGTTAGAAATAATAGAGGAAATTAAATTAGCAAGCTTTTATTGCTGAGAGGGCCTAACAAACTGTCAGGTACTATTTTATCCAGTAACTGCCTTTATCAGAATGATTCTTAGAAGGAATAAACTACTCAAGCTGATCCTCACTTCTGAAGGATGGCGTAAAAGTAAAAGGTTGGGGCTAGAGAAGAAGAGTGGTTACACTTCTTTTTCCTTTTGAATCATTGAAGAGTAGTTTTGACTTTTTATCTGCAGATCTTATTTTTCACTGCTGCAGCCCTAAAATATCCCACATCAAGAACTATAGTTTCTAGTTAGTCTAGCAATATATATTTAGCAGTCCTCAATTAGACAGTATTTTTGTAATTAATATCTAGCCTTGCATCTATGAAGTAAATCAGCTCACTAAGCCAGAGAACAGAAGATTAGAGGAGCCTACTCTGTTATAGATAATAGAATTATCTACCATTGAAATGTGATTTATCAGTTAGGGCTAGTTAACAGAAATAAAAGCTCATATTGTTGGTACGTATGTAGCTGTTTGTTGGCAAGAATGGTTTCCTTTAAAAAATTAAAGCCTAATACTTTATCTTCAAATTCAGTCAATGTAATTAATTATGCACATTCTTGGGTTGATATAATAGAAAGAGCAAACATTCTGCAGGGAGAAAACCTGGGTGTTGTGCCTCTTTACCGCTGTGTGGTATATCATGTGAACTTGGGAAAATTCCGTAATCTTAGTTTCTGTTTTATAGTACCTACCTCAAAGATTTGAGTAAGGATCAAAGGCTACACACACAAGCCCAAACATACTTACATAAACATATATACATGTGACTTTAAAAAAAAATTCTATTTTAAGTTCAGGCGTACATGTGCAGGTTTGTTACATAGATAAATTGTGTCATGGGGGTTTGTTTTACAGATTATTTCATCACCCAGGTATTAAACCTAGTACACATTAGTTATTTTTCCTGATCCTCTCCCTCCTTCTACCCTCCACCCTTCCATAGGCCCCAGTGTTCCCCTCTATGTGTCCATGTGTTCTCATCATTTAGCTTTCACTCATAAGTGAGAACATGTGGTATTTGGTTTTCTATTCCTGCATTAGTTTGCTATGGATGATGGCCTCCAACTCCATCCATCTCCCTGCGAAGGACATGGTAGTTCACTTTTATGGCTGTACATGCAACTTATATATATTTTTTCTCTCCTACTTTCTGCTGAACAGGCAGCTTTTAAAACTTGGAAATGCTGTGACAAATATTTGTAATTAATACAGTGATGTTTTTCAAGGAGTAAAGAGTAATAGGAAGGATTGAAGGGAGCTGTACCAGCACTTCGAATTCAGAATTTGTGATGCTTAATGGGTCGACATTTATCTTTAGGCTATTTGCAAGTAAAGGGATAATTCCATAAACAACTGAATATAAGATATCAGAGGGTTTCCTTACAGTGACCTTAAAGGTGCTGTATGATATGGCCCCTTTCCATCCTTATCTTTTGCCATATTGGCCCTCTGGTAATTCCTACAACAAACCAACTGCTTTTTATTCCTCTGAGCATTTTTTCACTTGCCTTCCATTAATATTTAGGAGAAGGGCCATATCGGACTTATAGTTTCCTCCATGCCTAGGACATAATAGATGCTTAACAAATATTTATCAATGAATGTTGAATGCTTTCAAGCAGTTAGAATGGGGGTCCACAGACTTTTTCGTAAAGGGCCAAATAGAAAGTATTTTAGGCAATCCCTTTTGCAGTTTCTCAGCTCTGCCAGCTGTAACACAAAAGCAGTCAGACAATATGTAAATAAACCAGTGTCACTGTATTTCAGTAAAGCTTGATTTGTGGGCACTGAAATTTGAATTTCATATAATTTTCATGTGTCACAAAGTATTCTTTTGATTTTTTTCCAACCATTTAAAAATGTAAAAACTATTGTTCAGGGGCTGTATACAGACTGGATTTTGACCTGCGGGCTGTAATTTGCCAATCTCTTGGACATTGTATAGGTGGCATTCCTCCCCCAACTTAGAAATATATTATGTTTAGAAAACTTTGTTCGGGAGCATTTTCTTATAGAATGATTGTCATATATGTGGGTTAAGTTCCTAGGCTAATCCACAAGCCTCTTTTACTTCCAGTGTTTTGGCCTAGCAATACAACTTTATTTCACCCCCAAGAATAACTGTCTCTGAGGGAAAATGGATTTAGTATTCCTTCTTGGACCAGAAGCAGCACATGTTCTCCCCAGCACTCACAATTTCCTTCTTCCCTGCTCTGTCTTCTACCTGCTGGGCTTTGCATCCTAGGAAATGCTCTTCTAGGGGTTCCAGTAGGGTGGAATGGTAACAATACTAAAGCTTTCTGCCTGTGATTAGGGAGGAGGGCATGGGAAGAGAAAGGTGGAGAGAAAGGAGAGTGCAAAGTAGTTTCTTTTCAAACTGCAGGTCACAACTCATTTGAGGGTTGTAAAATCAGTGTAAAGGGTCACCACAACAAAAAAGAAAGAAAATAGAAAATATTAGAATGAATCACACATAGCATAGTATCGTTTTTGTGAAACTTCAGTTATGTGTGTGATTGTATGTATATGTACTGGGTCACAATGAAAAACATTTTTTACTGCAGTTTGTGGTCAGAAAAGTTTAAGAGCCTGTTTTCTACGGGCTGGGGGTACTGATCCTGAGTTTGTTTGTTTCCCTTACTATATATGAGAGACACATGAAAAATGTAAAGGCAGCCTCTTGATTTTTTGCTACAGTACATTTTTAGTAGTCAGCTACCTTATGAGGTAGTTAACTGTTTTTCAGATGAGAAAACAGGGTCATACAGCTAAAAAGCTCACAATTGAGATTGAAACAGAAGCTCACCTTATTTTAGAATATGTTCTTCCATTACACCATGTTGTTTTCCCTGTAGGGAAAGAAGCCATGTATGACTTCCTTTGTGTTTCAGAGGACAAAAATCATCCCAGTTGGTGGCAGCTCACTAGGTTTCTTGAGACAAGGCATTGGCTTTAGTGATGGGACAGGGCCACTGAAAGGTGTGAAGAGTATGGTTAGGAATTCAGTAGAAAGGATAACAGTATGTAAGAGAGGAGGGATTTCACCTTTATTTTCTTCTTTCCCCTCTGTACTATCCCTGCTCCTTCATTCCTTACCACCAGTTGGGATCTTAATTCATGCTAGAAATAGCACAGAATTGAGGATGAGGTTTAGTGAGGAAGGGTAATATAATCATGTCTTTAGCTGAAAGGGGAATGAGGAGGGAAACCCAAGTAGCAGGGCCACCTGGCCACCCAGATGGGTTGGCTGTTCCCAGGTGGCAATTTACAAGTGGGTGTAGGTAAAACAGGGCCTGCTATTAATTGTGTTACAAGCAGAAGTCTTGGCTGTGGAGACTGGTAGCTTTGATATGCTAATTGAAAATCGTTCTTTTTAAAGTTATATTAAGGGAAAGCCTGTTTTAAACAACACTTGGTTAGTCCAGAGTCAGTTACCCATTTTAAGTACTTAAAAATTATAATACATGTCTTTTAAGATATCTCTTGTTCTTAGTTTCTGGTAAAAACTAATTTATGTTGATTCCGATCTCTAACTTGATTTGGAATTGTTTTAGGAAGAAAAAGATTGATAAGAAGGCTATTCTTCACTAAAAAAGTAACAGAACCATAGAAGACAGGTTGGTTAATTGAACAGAAGGATAAGAGACCCTTACAGAATGTGTTCATCTTTTCCAGGCCAAGTTGGGATTCTTGCTTTTGCAATGGGAATTAGTGTTTCATAGGGAATGAGTTTTAACTATGTAGTATTATCTGAAAACTTAGACTTAATAATTTTTAGCCTCATCACTTACCCTTACAGTATTGCTTACTATTCTGTGTTAGAGTATCTTGTTAATGTGTCAGGCTCCCAGCTGACCCTAAGTTCTTACAGATTTCTTCAGTGTAAAGTTAGTGTTCAGCTTAGGTTAAGAGTATTGAAGCCAGATGGCCTGGTCCTCATCTGGAAAATGGAGATAATAAGGGTAACCTACTTTGTACAGTTGTTACAGAGTATAAATGAGTTGATATATGCAGAGTGCTTTGAATGATTTCTCACATGTAGTATTCTAAATAACTCAATAAATATGAATTGCTGATGCTGGTTGGTATTGCATACCAGTGTCTAGCTCTGAACTGTTTATTGAATATGAACAAGCTATAATGTAGTGAATGTATTAATAATACTGAGGACATTCCAGTATATTTAGTGAGCAACTGTACCTTTGTAGATGGCCATTCTGTTTCGTTTAGGATGCAAATAGTATTTGTTTATAATGTTTATATTTTTTTTGACTGATTTAATTTTAGAACGTCATCTGGTGTTTAGGGAAGAATACTAATATTTTTAATTATGTAATTTATTGGTATTATTTTAAATAAAGATTTTGGGGAGGGTCTTTTCAGAAAAGTGTAAAGTAGCATGTCATTCAGTAGCATACTGGTTGAGCATCCTGGATCTGAAAATCCGAAATTCGAAATTCTTCAAAATTCGAAACGTTTTGTGTGACAGCATGATGCTCAAAAAAAAACACAAAAAAACAAAACAAAAAAAAACGCTCATTGGAGCATTTCAGGTTTCGGATTTTCAGATTTGGGATGCTCAACTGGTATACCACAAATATTTTGAAATCCAAAAAAAAAAAAAAAAAAAAAAAAAAAACCACTGAAATCCAAAACACTTCTGATCCCAAGTATTTTGGATAAGGGATACTCAACCTGTATTACCTAATGAGAGCACCTCAAAACCTTCCTTCCAAAGTGAGAGAAAGATAAAGCAATATGAATGTGTTAGGGGAATAACTGAAATTTCTAAAAGTGTATATTATTTTATTTTCACATCATCTGAATGTCAACATTTCTGGGTAAACAGTTTCTGTCTTTCATAGTTTTCTAAGTGATTTCATGTCTGTTTCTATTTGATCCTATTTGAGCCTGTTTGAACTAGGGTCTGTGTTTTGTTTTGGTTTAACTCAAACCCTGAGATAATATAATCTGCCTTAAATCAGTAATCAGTGGAGCTAGAGCTAAAACCCTGGCTTTCAAGTTCAGTGTTTTTTTGTAGTAGTAAAAAATGCTTTATGGCTTTTAGAGAGTCCTCCTCCGCTGTCTCCCACCCTTAGTGTTTGCAGTGATTTATAGAGTTGGTCGCTTTGCAGATAATCTTTGTATCACACTTTGAGAAATCCATGTTTAGAATCTGGGGAGCCAGAAGTAGCAATATAGCAATAGGAAGCACCAAAGTGAACTCTAATTCTGGGCAGATTTTTTTTTTTTTGGTGGGGGGGTGGTTCTTGCTTGGCTAGCTTGTTGTTATAACTCTAAATCCACACGTTAATTGTTGCCTGAAGTAAATTTGTAGGTAAATCCTGCCATTGATTGCTGAAGTACTTTTCTCAATCACTTTTGCTTTTAAGAACATTTAAAATTGTTTTCCTAATGGGCCATTGCCAGATCAGTCTCATTACACGTGTGCCAGAATCTTACATTATTTTCACATTACTACATTTCTTTGGTCAAAATTGGAACTGGCAAGTTATGTCACAGCACAACCATAATGTATAACAATACTATTGCTAACGATTACCATTTGTAAAAACTATCATTATTAACAACCACCACTTATAGCATGTTCCATGCTAAGTGCTATTAAGTTTTCATGATAATGTGTCTGACTAGCCCTGTGAGATACTTGTTATCCTCATTTTATAGATAAGGAAACGGACTCAGTGACTTGCCTAAGGCTACATAAGTAAGTAAGTAGCAGAACTTAGGTCTGTAAGACTTAAATCTATTTGATGGAATCTATTTTAGTATGCTAAAGTATGAGTTACCAATTTCAGTACTGTGTGATGTTTTTTGAACCTGTTCTGCCAAGGTTCCCCATCCTGCTCACGCTAACAGCAGCTACTGTAGCTACTGTTGCCAGCACCCCTGGAAGCCTGTGATGTGGTGAAAACTGCTGACTTATCAAATTGAGGTGAATGATGGTCTGCTGTGTTTCCTGTGGCTGATATAGCAGAGCTTTCTCCAACTCTGAAATGAAAGTACACTTGACCCTTGAACAGTGTGGGGATTAGGGGTGCTTGACC
This sequence comes from Sapajus apella, assembly GCF_009761245.1. Lineage (NCBI taxonomy): Eukaryota > Metazoa > Chordata > Mammalia > Primates > Cebidae > Sapajus > Sapajus apella. Next base: position 11,811,630 of record NW_022436958.1, read on the forward strand.
CCTTGACTGAGATTGAAAATCCAGGTATAACTTTTGACTGCACCAGAACTTAACTAATAGCCTGTTATGTACTGGAAGCTCTACTGATGACATAAGTTGATTAACACATGTTTTGATTGTTATATGTATTACATATACTATTTTCTGTGTTATATTGTATTATGATAAGGAAGCTAAAGAAAATGCTGTTAAGAAAAATAAGGGAGAGAAAATATTTTACTCTTCATTAAGTGAAAATAGATAAGTCTTGCTATCTCAGGGATGGCAGAGGTAGAAGAAAGTCTGCATACAGGTGAATTCACACAGTTTAATCCTGTGTTTGAGAGTTAGCTGTAATTGTTTGTCCACAGCTGCTTTAAAAACTGAGTAACTGGCCGGGTGCAGTGGCTCTTGCTGGTAATCCCAGCACTCTGGAAGGTGGGTGGATCACCTGAGGCCAGGGGTTCAAGACCAGCCTAGCCAACATGTTAAAACCCCGTCTCTACTAAAAATACAAAAATTAGCTGGGCACAGTGGTGTGTACCTGTAATCCCAGGTACTTGGGAGGCTGAGGCAGGAGAATTGCTTGAGCCCAGGAAGCGGGGGTTGCAATGAGCCGAGATTGCGCCATTGCACTCCAGCCTGGGTGACAGAGCAAGACTCCGTCTCAAAAAAACAAAACTGAGTAACAGAAGTTGTTCCTTTTGGTTCTATAGTGAGCCAGAATCAGAACTTAAGTCAGAATTCATTTACTCTGATTACCACTTGAGTAATTAGTGAATCAGATGTTCAAAGTAAATGCATCTTTTTGAAATGATTATACCTTGACTCAGATAAGTTGAATTAAGTGAAGTTTGCTCATGTAGAAGAAAACAAATCTGTGTTGCTTTTGACTCATATTTAGGAAATAATTTAATGATAATGGTCTTTAATTGCTCATTGGTGCCTGTTTCCTATGTTGGGGGAGTGAGGAAGAACGTGCTAGATAAGTATGAATGGTTCTGGCATTGGGATTTGTGGTTCCACTCTCCACATTATTATTAAGACAAATTGATTAAATGATGTAGTATACTTTGTTTTTCCAAACCAAAGGACCTCAACTTTCTGTTACTGTAACTTTTTGGGGGAGGGGGACAGAGTTTTGCTCTGTCACCAGGCTGGAGTGCAGCGGCACCATCTCGGCTCACTGCAACCTCCACTTCCCAGGTTCAAGCGATTCACCCACTTCAGCCTCCTGAGTAGCTGGGATTACAGACATGTGCCACCATGCCCAGCTAATTTTTTTTTTGTATTTTTATTAGAGATGAGGTTTCACCATGTTGGCAAAATTGGCCTGAAAACCCCTGACCTTGTGATCCCCCCACCTTGGCCTCCCAAAGTGCTGGGATTACAGTTGTCAGCCGCTGCACCCGGCCTGTTATTATAAGCTTTTTTTTTTTTTTTTTTTTTTAAAGCAGAGTCTAGTTCTGTGCCCAGGCTGGAGTGCAGTGGTGTGATCTCGGCTCACTACAACCTCCACCTCCTGGGTTCAAGTTATTCTCTTGCCTTAGCCTCTTGAGTAGCTAGGAATATACAGGTGCCTGCCAACTCACCCAGCTAATTTTTGTATTTTTAGTACAGACAGGGTTTCACCATGTTTGTCAGGCTGGTCTCAAACTCTTGACCTTGTGATCCGCCCGCCTCAGCCTCTTGTAGTACTCGGATTACAGGTGTAAGCCACCTCGCCCAGCCTACTGTAACTTTTAAAGTATTGATTAGCTTGCAGAAACTGAAATCTCTTATATCTGTGTGTTTTAAGCTAGAGAATATGAATAAAAGGTGGCAAAGGAGTAGTGAAGACAAGTAACAAATCCCTGGGGACTTGATTTGAATCAAGTGATTGAATTAATAGAAAAACAAATATCATAGCCATAATCCATTTAGTTATAGTTTTCATTATAATTAAACAGTAATCCATTTAGTTGTTGAAATCAACCAACAATTAAGGGGACCCTACTATGTTCTGTTCAGTGTGCCAAGTACTATGGAGCTTACAAAAAGGGTGTAGAGTTTTTAATTGTCTAAGAAAACATTCACTTTGGCATGATAAACCATATACTCTAAAAATGCTCATTTGGAAACAAAAAATGCAATATAAAAACATGAGATATATTGATGACTAAGATTAATGATATCTGGCACCAAGTAACTTATTTTTTTTTTTAGACATTTGGTTTATCTTTTAGGACTTCACTAGGTGAGGGATGCATTTCAGATTCTACTTGATCCAGTTGTTTGAATTTTTGGCCTTGTTTCTTTCTGAATTTATTGCTGCTAAAATAAAAGCACCATGAGGATAGGGATTGTGGCCCTCATGTTTATCACCATAGTCCTCGTGTCCACTGCTCAATAAATACTGTTGAGTAAATTAATGTCAAAGTCTTCCTTTTTCCTCTCAGCATCCAGTTTCTTCAAAAAAAAGCCGTATACAGTTTGGCTCCTCTGTATACGGCTCCACATCTGTACCTTTTGTTCCCTCTTTAAACAACTGTTAATCTAAAGTAAGTGACATAATTCTCCCAAAGATTAAGGATTTTTTAGTAGCCTAATCTAAAGGATTCTTATTATATTTTATGAATTGACTTTTCTGTAAGTTTGATGTTAGTGTATGCCTGTTCCTTCTCAAAGTTCTGCTGTCCTGTTACACTCCCAATTCTGTAGTCCCTTGCCACCTTAGTATTCATTCTGCCCATCCTTTTTGTGTTGCTGTTTCTCAGTTTAATCCTTAATGGAATTTTGCTCTACATACTCTTCCTGTTGAAGTAATCCCATCTCATCTTCACTTTTTAACTAAGTGTAGGAGATGTCCAGAGTTATCTTGCTGATTCTGATGTCCCCCCAGACTTATTTATTAGTCATTTAATAACCATTAAGTATATGTCAGAACTGTGAGAAGAGATGAATAAGACACAGTCTTTACCCAAAAGGATTCATAGCCTACTGGGGGGAGAATGATTAATAAACCAGCATTTATGCAGCACATGGTATCTGTGTTAGAGTGCCTTGGGATCACAGAAGAAGCTTTTAGAGGCAGGCCAAGTAATTTTTCCCATAAGGACACTTGAGGTGATCTTGAAGAATGGATGATTAGGAGTTCACCAGGTAAATAGAGAGGGAGGAATATTTTATGTTGCCTCTATCAGGCTTGGTGAGTGTGCTCCCTGGTCATGAGACAGGTCAGTATGGATACGTTTTCCAAGACCTCAGGACAGTTAGATTAAGCCCAGGGGAGCCAATGTCATGGCCAGCAAAATGGTATCAAGCATTAAAGCCAAAGGGATAGAAATGACCGAGAAAACAGGGGAGTTAATAACAAACAAAGTACATGACTACTCACTCAAAGCAGTGTATGAAGGGAATAAGTTAGATTAAGACTCTGAAAGTGGCGTGTGCTGGGTTTGTCCTTTTCAATGATACTTGTATATTGCCATAGTTGTCATGATAGATTAAAGCAGTGCTTCTCCAGCTTTAATATGCATAGGAATCACATGGACTTATTGTTAAAATGCAGGTTTTGATTTGTTAAGTCTGGAGTGGGACCTGTGGTTCTGCATTTCCAAGAGGCTCCCAGTGATGCCATGCTTGGTTCAAGGACTGTACATTCAGAAGAAAGAGATTAAAGGAGCCAAGAATGGCCAAATGCAGAAGAAACAATTTATACAGGCACATAAATAATTATGTGTTTGAGGAACTGAGGTTAGTTAAGGATACTGAGATCTTAAGGCATATATGGAGCTTGGAGCAGTGATGGGGGACAAGTCTGCAAAGGTGGGTAGAGGTCAGGTCATGAGGGGCTGGATTTGCTAGGGAGTGTTAACTTTGTTCCGAAGGCTGTGAAAGGGCCATTTTGTGCCAAAGAGTACTATTATCATTAATGCTTTAGAATGAAGAGATGAGTTAGGTTTTTTATCAAGTTGAATTCAAAGTACTTGTGGCCTATTCTGGTAGGATATCAAGTAAGTAGTAGAGGTAGATCTAAGCTGGACAGGGAGATTTGAGTATTCTGGAATAGATATACAACATGAATTCAACTAGGCAGAATGAGGAATGAAAAGATACCAAAGATCTATCTCTGGGGAATGCTGTCATTTTCAGAGCAGGGAGAGAAGTTGAAGAGCTTGTAGAGTAGACCAAGGTGTGTTCAGAAAGGTAGAAGGAAAACAAGTATAATTTCATTGTAAGAAATCTAGATGGAGAAAGTATTAAAGAAAATGTCATATCTAATAATATAGAGCCTGAAAAGTCACCACTAGATTTATCAATTAGGAGATTATTTGTAACTTTAGACAAAAACCATGTTGTAGGAGATGAGTAGTGAAATGTAGATGAGGAGGTAGTTTCAGCTGTGGTATGTTACTTTACAAGAAATGTTGGTGGAGAAGGGATGTAAAGAGGTGGGGAAGAAAGACAGGGTCAAGATGTTTCTGTGCTTGAGAGTTGGGTTCAGGAGAGAGCTTACAGAAAGGGGAAAATTAAAATTGAAACCATTTGGAGCCAGAAACTTGGCTGCCATTTTCAGTGTGTTCTTCATACTGTTCTTCAAAATCCAAGCAATTTCTAAGTCTTGTCAATTTGGCTTTCCAGATATTTATTGAGTCTATACTTGCTTCCTTCCCATCACCAATGTGTTAGTTCCATCCTTACCATCTCTTGTCTGGACTCTTAAGTGAACTTATTCCTTCCTTACTCCAGAAACAAAACAAAGTAAACAAAAAAGCACCAGGGAAACAGAAAACTTGCCTTCTACACTCGTTGCTAGAAACTGTGGAGATTATAGAAACTAAGGGATCTATCAAAATGTACAGATCTGCCCCTGACAGTTAACGCCTTAAAACCCCTCACTCACTTCTTGTCACTTACAAGTGATGAAGGTCAAGCTTTTTACCATGACACACAGTAACCCCCAGGATTATTCTTTTCCAGCTTCATTTCCTGCCACTTACTGCCTCCCACTTTGATCTTATAACACTAGAAAACTTCTGATCTCTACTACCCTTGTGCCTTGAGCCTCTACACTCCACTGATTTTGTACTTCCTGCAATTCCTGTGGGACACCTTTCTATCTCACCTCTTCCCTAACTAGTTGTTAGATGCTTCTGTGTTCCCAAAGCACCTTATTTGTTTACTGATTGTTACACTTTCTACATTATTGGTATTTTATCTACCTTTCTCTCTTCCTGTTATAACTTAACAGGTTTTTCTCATTCATCTCTGTATCCTCTGTGAGTGGCTCAGCACTGGTGGAATTGGTGCTCAGTTTATGTTCAGTGAAATGCAAAAATAGTAATACAAGGAGGTAGTGGCATTTGACTGGACCTGGGAAGAATGACAGGATGTCACCAAGTCCCCTTTGATGGGGAAGAGGATTCTATACAGAATGGCTAGCATACACAATCACCTTGAGGCAGCCAAGATGATAGTATTTATAGATATGCTGAATACTCCTTTTGGACAGGAGAAAAGAGGTAGAAAATGTAATGGCACATAAGGTTAGAAAAATAAGTTGGGGACAGATGAAATAGAGGCTTAGATGCCATGTTTTAAGGTTTTTCCTTCCTTTTTTTCTGCTGTAGCAATGGACAACCTTTGCGAATTCTTACAAAGTAGGAAGTAACACCAACTCGTGAATTTTGAGGAAAGGCTCTGTATTTTCCGGAAGTAACTGATGTGGATAATCTGGTAGGGTGTGTGTGTGTGTGTGTGTGTGTGTGTGTGTGCGCGCAAGGTTTTAGCCATTTCTGGTTTTGTTTTTTATTTATTTATTTTTTTGAGACAGGGTATCCGTCTGTAGCCTAGGCTGGAGTGCAGTGATGGTAACATGGCTCACTGCAGCCTCAACCTCTCAGGCCCAAGCGATCCTCCTCTTACCTCAGCTTCCTGAGAAGCTTAGGACCATAGGCATGTCACCATACTGGCTAATTTTTTAATTTGTTTTGTAGAAATGGGGGTCTTGCCATGTTTCCCAGGCTGGTCTCCTCCCCCTGGGCTCAAGCAATCCTCCTGTCTCGGTTCCTCAAAGTACTGGAATTACAGACATGAGCCACTGTGCCCAGCCTTTATTTATTTATTTTTTTTGTTTCCTTGCTAAAGATAAGATATTTTGTTTTTGTTTTTGTTTCAGTTCTCTTCCTAAAGATTATAGCATGTTGCCCATTTTGGGTCTAAGTACTTTCTGTCACTGTTCTTTCATATCTTTAAAAGCAGTTCTTGACGACTAGATATCTCTCAGAGAAAATTATTTAATAAGGTACCTTGCATTATTTTTTTCTTTAATATTAGAGAATATTTAATACCTACTTTCATACTTCTTAGAGAACTTTCTACATTTGCTTCCTTTTGGCTTGGTAACTTGCTGCTCAGAATTGCTTGTTGAAATCCGTAAACCTAGAGGTGTTACTATAAATATGCTTTTCCAGGTTATTTGTAAAAGTGTTGAAATTGATTTTGCATCATTTGTGGGAGAGACTGACTATTCTTCCCTGATGTTTGCTTATTCCCTTAAGCCAATATCCAGTTTATGATTGCAAGACCCTCACAGTTATATTTGGGTGTGTTTAAATGTGGTGTTGTGAAGTTGTGGAAGGAAATCCAGGGACTGAATGTGTTTGGAGAACTGTTAGATAAGATTAGGTTAAATAGGGGAATAAAATATAGAGTAATAGCCATTGAAAAGCAATGCGCCTTTTATTTTGTTTCTGTGGAGAAAACAGAAAGCTGTGGCCTATGCTTATGCTCTAGTTGAAGGGAGAATTCTATATATAAATCAACAGTAAATGTTACAATATAGTTTATATTTAAATGCAAAATTGCATGAGAAACCAGATGAATACCAGCTGAGTAACTAAGAAATCCAGGACAAAGAAAAATCAAGAGGCAAAGTAGGCTGGAAAGCTTCATGAAGGAAATGGGACTTCAGTGAACCTTGGAAGATGAGTTAAAATCTAGATAGCTGGAAAAGTGGTTGTGGTGGGAGGGGTGAGAAGTTGTTGTGAAGGCAAGGGCAGGGGCATGAACTAAGATGGGGTGGGACAATATGGGAATAGCATGTTTGCAGTGTAGGGTTTAGAACTGGGTTGGGAGGGTAAGCTATTGCCAGGTTATTTATGTAGGTACTTGAACGTCCAGTAAGAGTTGGAAAAGCGTTTGGGGCTGTATGAAGGGGCATAGGGGGTGTAGGGGGATATGGGAGGATGTATGAGGAGGTGGAATGTGAGGTATGTGGGGGTTGTGAAGGTGTTTCAGGTGTGTGAGAGGGTCTTAGTGTGTGTATTCTCTAAAGCAAAAGAAAAAAAATTAGTAGAGTGAAAAATGTCCAACATAAAAGAAAACCTATATCCTAAATGCCTATTAGTCACTGTGCTATTTTCGTGTAGCATAACATTAAATTAAGTGTTGGCATATTTTTTCCTCTCTTTAATATGCTACTTGGTCATCTTTACTTGTTATTAATTTAGTAAAAAATGCTACTTTTAATCTGAAATAACTCTTATGTATCTGCCCTTTTTTGATTTGGTCTTTGGGTGAAGTATACCTTGCCAGAATGCTGAATTTAACATGCCACTTCTGATTTTTCTTGTTAGAGTGTTTGAGTCTTGAGAGCAGATGTCACATTTCGTACAATTCTTTGGCCTGTCTAGTACCCTGTGGGCTGCCCAGTATGGAGTTGGCACTAAATATTGGAGATCTATGCGTTAACCCTACATCTTCAGGCTTGGTAATTTATAAAGTCAGTATGCAGTAACTCTGAATATCATAGATAATTATCGTGAGTCTTTTAGTTGCCAGAACTGTTTACCCTGATTTATCTCATTTCATTCTCCTGTTTAATCCACTGACTATATCGTGAAGACGACCCCATTTTTCTTTCTTCCCTTTTAATGAGTTTCCTTTTTCATTACTTCTCAGTACAGACTGCTTTCTGCATATGTGCCATTCTTTTCCCTGAGTACCCTCTTCCTTCTTTATATACTTCTTTTTATACTTTCCATATATAGCTAGAATCTTTTTCATATACTGCTTCTATGAAGCCTTTTTTAATTAATCTTTTTTATCCCTTTTGGTCTTTCTTCACATTCCTCATGTATTTTGTTTGCCAGTAAGCTATAAATTATTTTCAATAATTTCTAAATTTTTGATACGTTTGATATTCAGAATGAATTGAAGATTCCCCAAGGGCAGAAAAAGACTATTCTATTTCTTTTGGTGTGTTTCCATAATGTTTTGCATATTCTGAGCATTTAGATATGGTTATTGTTAAAAACTCAGTCTCCTCTTCTGTGACCAGAGCTCATGTGTGGAAAGGTGCCTCTCCTGCTTTATTAAGTTCTTTGGTTCTCAGGCTTGATTTTTTAAGAAAAATAATACACATTTTCTAGGAAGAAATTGTTTTTCCTTTCTCTTTGTCAATGTTGAGTAAATGCCAATGAATTAATATATTAATACTAATTAAATTAGTGATTGAATAAGCTTTATTCTGCACTTAGCTCCTGCTAATAATTTTCTTTGCATTTTAAAACCTAAATTCTAAGAACCTGAAGGGACATCAAGAAATAATTTAATTTGGTCTGCTTTTAGGTCATGGTTTTATTCAAACAAGAAAATTTGCAGTATAGCCTAGATGCCTTTGTATTTATGTATATATGATATATAAAATTGTAAGTATACTTTTATGTCAGACATATCAATATTTTGTGGAAAAAAAAAGAAAAAATATCCTATTTGCTGTCCTAGCAAGCAAAAACGTAGAATAGCTGCTCTTAGGCCTTGCACTGCTTTTTCAGTTTCAATGGAATTGAGCAGATATATATTGAAAAACTCATTGTATAATAATCTGAGGACCAAGTCCCCTTGTTAGCCATCTGTCAGGATTTAATTTTAAAGACAAACTTGCCTTCTACTCTTTGGGGTCACCTGGAGAGCTGCTTAAATTGCCATCTTCTTGTTCTTTTAATTGACATCTTGTAAATTTTTCTACTCATTCCTTTCTCTTGTTTCTTTCTTCCGATTTTGTTTGTTCATTGGTCTTTGGCATGAGTAGGAGAAAAATAATTTGTTGAATGACTACTTTATTAGAGAATTTTAGTTATGAAGATTGCTTGTTCTCTAATTGCTTGCTCTCTGTTGCAAGTTATTTTACCCAACATAGTGACAAACCTGATCATATACTTTCCATTTTCTCCTTTGAGTTCGCATTGAAAATGTGGAGCCCATGGTTTGATATGTATTTATTCTAACACAGCAAAATTTTAATGATTGATAGCTGACACTTTTGCGTCTACCCAAAAAAGTCATACATTATTTTTTCCACATTAGACATGGTATGTAAAGCCCAATTAAAAGTAAGCCATGCCTTGGTTCAAAAAGCTTCTTTTTATGTCTTAATGGAAAATTAATATCATAGATATTCAGTGTATTGTGTAATTGATTTAAAGCATTGATAACTTACTTATGTTGTGCTTTATATTTTCAGAATATTTTTCAACAGACATTTCTCTCTCTTGCCCCTTTTCTAGTCTGGCAGCAACAGACTGCAATGGTTTTTTTTATTTGATGTTTTGGTGTATCACAAACATTTACAAATGTTGTACTTCATTGATGCATTTATTGGCCCATACAATTAAAGAAGTATTGGTTTGACCTCTTCATTTGACATACATGCTACTAGCTGACCATGATAAAAGTCTGTGGTCCCTGAGTCATTTAGTTGAGCAGGATTTGTGGTAGATGTTTAAATGCATCCTTTCTGAAAAATAGGATTTTTTTTTCTTAATAACACATTTTTTAACTCCCAGCATTTTGTATGCACTTAGTTTTTACATGTAGATATTTTACGAGTAGAAGTTATATTTATCATTCTAGAGTTTGAAGGATTTTCTTTTTCCTTTGTAAGAGATAGCCATTACCTTCTTGGAGGCACCTTTTGAGTACGCAAGAGAGAGAGCAATAAGAAAAGTTCCAGAGAACAATTTCCAAGTACAGGATAAGACTATTTCTAGGGTAGGCACGGTGGTTTATGTGTTCATTTGTTTGACACCTGTGCCTATTTGTTTGACACTTGCATTGGAGACATTCATGGTCACATATATTATTTGTGATGAGCCATCATTTTAAATTTTTTAATTGGATGAACTAGTTGGTACAGCTTTGAGGAAATGATTGAACAGATAGAGGGGCTATGTTCTAAGAATGCCTCATATGGCATATGTTATCATGAGATCATTGGGCCAATGAAGAAGCTTAGCACTATGGAGTGTCTAGAGCGGTGCTACAGAAGAAATACAATGCAAACAGCAAATGTGAGCCAAAGAAAGAAATTTTAGATTTTCTAGTAGCCACATTAAATGTTTTTAAAATAAAATTAATTTTAGTAATGTATTTTCTTTAACACAGTATATTCAGAATATCATTTCAACATATAATCAGTATGAACATGATTAATGTGGGGTTTTTTGGTATAAGCTTTTGAAATCCAGTGTGTATTTTATACTTGTGGCACATCTCAATTCAGATTAGCCACTTTTCTAGGGCTCTGTAACTACACATGGCTAGTGGCTACTGTATTGGACAGCTAAAGCCTAGAGCATTTGGTGAAATTGTGAAATTGTGATGATGCCAGGAAATTGGGGAAAGCATAAGAGGAGCAAATACGAATCTCTAAGATAGACGTTGTGCAGGTAATTCTACATGAAACGGTATCTGTATACTTTTTGGAAAGAGAAACTGGTGTGAAATGAAACTTCGATGATGGTGAAACCATTTGGAAGATGAGAACGGCAGAGATTCAAAAGAAAATGAAATTAGGAAATGGCAGAACTTGGCAATGGCTAATACTCTATAAGAAGGCCAAAATATAATAGTTGGTTATCTTTTTAAGAAAAAACATCTTTTTCATCTAAGGACTTTTTAGCTTAGGCTGTGTCATTACATAGCATGGAGAAGAGAGGTAGTTCTTGGATATTCATGATACCCTAGAGAAACCATTGAGATTACCAGATAAAATTGATTGCAGAGGAATAATGTGGATAGCAGGGTGGCATGGAGGATGATTTACGCTAATATAGTAGAGAGGAAGATGTAAAGGTAAATGATTGATTTTTATAAAGTAAGAACTGGACAAAGTTCTTGGTGACTTAAGAGCAAATGAAAGATTAGACAGAATTTATTGCTTTGACAGTGAGTAAGAGGACCTAGTGATAGGGACTTTGGTCACAGTATATAAGTGGGTAAGGGCTCATGTACTTAACTTTAATCCTGTCTTGACCACTTAACTTTGTATTTCTTGACAAGTTACAGTTATTCAAGTCTCAGTTTTTACATCCATAAAATAGACAGAAACAGTATCTACTTCATAGAATTACATGGATTAAATGAGATTATATATGTAGTGACCTTGACTAGTATGACACATCTTCCTGTTATTTCTCTTATTTTAGGGTATCCAGAGGGGGAAAAATAGAGTTACCATCAGGTTTTGTTTGAATACATGTTTAAGTAGTTTTCAGAGTTGAGCTTGGTGAAATCTCTTGATTAATAGTTGATGAAAATTTCTTTATACATAATTCCTATTAGGTGAAGAAAAAAGTTTCTGAGTCTCATTTTGTGATTGGTGTTAATAATGAAAATGAGAACAGAGGTCTGGGATTGAGTCTCAGCTCCACCATATGATGACGTAATCACTTCACCTCTCTGGATCTTAGTAGGACTTGACTTGAATATTTTTCAGACTGTGGTGTGAGAACCTCCGGCATTAGCATCGCTTTGGATGTTAGATAAAAATACAGATCTTGATCTGCATCTTAGGCCTACTGAATCAGTCTCTGAAAGTAGAGCCAAGGAAGTTTTATTTAACTTCAAATATGGCTGTTGCATATCATATCCAATTGGAGAACTACTAGAATGGATGATTCTAAGATCTGGTTTGGCTCAAGATGAATCTACTCACTGTACTAACAAATCTAGAGTAGGAGTTGGGTAGGAATAATAATACCTGTTCCTGTTTATACTGTAGTATTGTTGTGGGGATGGAATAAGACATTTTTAAGTTTGTAAAAGTAGATTTAAGTTAAAAGATATTTGAAGTTTAGACACCTGTAGATTATAATATCTAAAGGGCAGTGACTTTTCTGTACTAGGTGAATCTAGGTGGATCATAGTTCTCATTAAGTAGTTTTTGATGACAGATTTCCAGTCCACCAAATTATGAGCTTATTTTTATCTCTCATCCACATTTAATTATTTGCTTCTTTTAGTCATGTAGAGGTGAAGCAGGATTATAGACATTCAAACAAAGCTGCTTATTAAAAATGCAGAGCCTCCCCCCAATGGAAATAGAAAGGCTGCTTATTTAAAATGCAGAGCCCCAGATGAACAGTACACTTTGGGAGAATTTCAGTGGGTCTGGAATAGGCCTGGAAATCAGAATTTTGGCGATTTGGAGGTTATGCACTTTGAGAAACATTGCTCTGCTTCTTATTACCTCCAGAGACATAAATATGTAGGTACTGGCTACATAAAATGGGAATGGTATGCTTCCAGCTTGAAAATGAACATAAAAATATTGTACATCAGAACTCCACGTATGTTTGTGTATGTTTTCCATAGAAGCTCAAGATGATATTAGCACAGATGTCACAGGTCACAGCTGTTTAGTATTACAGAAAACATTTTTATAAAAAGATCATACGACATGGTAGCCTCTCAAAGCTTATACTTCTTTTAGCTGCAAAGTATAAACTTTGAGAGGCTGCCCTTTTAGGTTAGCTTCAGGGATCCAGAAATATTACCATCCATTAGAGAAAATTCTTTAAGATTATGTGGCAAAATAAAGAGGGAAGCAGAAATAGAATAGACAGTGTACTTCTGTTAGGAAAACGTACTTATATAAAGAATAACTATTGAGCTTCATTGTGTGCCTAGTACTGTGCTCTTGGAAGCATCTTCTGCAGCACTAGTGTCCACCTCTTAACAGCATTAAATGATACTGGCATTGCCTTCATTCCATTCAATCCTCAGTTTTTGGTCCTCTTGCCTCTTTTTCATTTAAATAATCTACTCATTGTTATTCTGTTCTTGTAATTTGTCTCATTTTTTTGGCCTCCCTGACTTCTTGCTTTTCTTTTTTATTGTATAGTATAATTACAAAATGAATAAAATAGCTTCTAAGAGAAAATATAAAATAAAAAGTGAGCAAAAAATAAAATCCTGTTTTCTTTATACCAGCGCTGTTGCCTTTTCTGTTAGGTATTTACTCCAAAATCATGTGTTGAGGCATATACCTGCTCCTTGCGGCATATACCTCCTCCTTGCGGCATATACCTCCTCCTTGCGGCATATACCTCAGCCTTGAGGTTGAGATATATGCCATAAATTGCTTATTTATATTTTCAAAAAGCTAATATTAAAGGCTGAGATCTTGGACTGTGTGGCACCTAGGGACATAATTCTCATCAGCCTATCACTGTCATTCACTTCATCAAACTTACAAGGCTTTTCGCACCCTTAGAAATGAAAGTTCCTCTTGGGCTCTTTCATTGCAGTGGTCTTCTTAATTTTTTTCTAAAAAGCAGAATTGTTCTTCACTAGAAATTGGGGAAGGTGGATGAAAGTGATAAACAAGACGAGAATATGTGAGTTCTACTAGGAATTGGTCTTCAAATTTAGTGGAAGGTCAGGGATTAGAATTGGTGACTCCTGACTCATCCACCGGCCAGCTACTTAAATTGAGAGCAATTCTGATGGATACAGTTGTTCTCCCTGTCCTTTCAACTACATTTTGTCTTCTTTTCTTCTTTTGTGTTGCTCCTGTCCCTTCCCCATATCCTCAGTGCACAGATAGACCACTGAGTTTGAAAAGGGGTAACTGGTAGCCTTCTTATTAAAACTCCTGTGTCTCTCTATTACTTTCTTCTACACAACGTCTTGATCTCAGGATTTCATGTTCTGTGTAGACCTGAACCTAAAAATTGGCCAGCAGTGGCCTTATCTCGTTTTTGGCACTCCAAAAGCAGTTTTTAACGTGTAGAAAAGTGCCCTATTATTTAAACTTCTTTGAATCTTATTGTGGTATCTTTCAGAGGCCCACTAGTAAGAATTTCTTGTCTTATCTTTAAATGTTTCACTAATAGAAGACTAGGAGCAGTTCCCAATAATTATTATAGTTCTGTGGATCTTTGTTTTTTAAGAGAATGATGGATATAAACATTTCTCTGTGTGAGGATATGAAAGAAACAGGGGGATGACATTCAGGATAGGCTAACAAAAGTCACAGAGTTTTTTCCAAGATATTTGTTTTATTAAAACATAAGCAAGGTGCTTGCTTTAGCAGCATATATACTAATACTGGAATGATAGAGAAAATATTAGTATGGCCCTGGTCAAGGATGCCTTAGAAATTCATGAAGAACATAAGCAAGGATATATCCCCTTGTTAATTTAACTCTCTTCCACTATTGAATTTAAAAGCAAGGAGTTTAACTTTATTTACTATTCCCTAGTTCTACTTTTCCTGAACAAAAAATTCCGTTTACTCTTTGCTTAGTCGTTTTTCTTATTTCATTAGTTCATATAGATAGTAAAACTTATCAGTCATTGATTATTGTTGAAGTAAACATGACCTTTCAAGTGAAAGTTGTTAGTGAAATTGATAAAATTTGTAAACCAAATAAGAGTAATATGCTTTACAGATGTTTATGTGAAAGCTTTCTGTTTCTGTAGGGGGCTAGGCTAGACTGTGTTCATGTTCTATGGCTGTGTCTTATCCGTGATCTGCTACAACTTTGATCCTTGCTTAAAACTTTACATTTATCATGTGCTTTTTTTACTCTTTGAAAACTGTATTTCACAATTACGGCCTATACAGAGAAATTTGAATACTTAGAGTAAAAGCTGTTGCCTGTAGTATGTGATTTTTTTTCCCCACTAAATTATGAGGGCAAAAGCTGTTGAGCTACTATTAATATAATTCTTTGTGGTAATTAACATAGGACAGAATTGTCTTTTTGTTAGATTTTAGGCAATGTTAATATAGCAAGACTATGAAAGTGTCAGAGAAAAGTTTTTCTTTTGGTTTACAAGACAATTAAGCAAGATTTGGAGGAAATGTTTTTTAATTGTAAACATGAAAGATTTAGATTAAATATACTTTGTAATATTAACTAAAAACATGTGTGAGTCTGATTTTATTATTCCTGCTCTACTCTTTTATAGTAAACCAATATTGAAAACAACTTTAGTGATTGTTGAAAAGTGTTGGATTGAGGTATTTACCTTTAAAGTGGACAGACATGACTTTTACAAATAAGACTTTTACTTTTTTTTTTTTTAATTAAGAAAGAGGCCAGGAACTATGAACTAGATTTAGATATTTGATTTAGAATGTTTATCTCAAATTTTTGGTCGACTTTTCTCTGAGTTTGAGGGAAGACTGCTCTTGTTTTGTGTTACAGTGACTTAGAGATTTTTAGAGAAAGGTTACTGAAGTCTTTCCTAGGCTGGACATAGTGGCTCATGGTTGTAATTTCAGCACTTCAGGAGGCAGAGGTGGGTGCATTGTATTGCTTGAGCCCAGAAGTTTGAGACTAGTTTGGGCAACATGGCAAAACCCTGTCTCTACAAAAAAAATACAAATATATATATATATATATATATATATATATATATATATATATATATATTTGTTAACTAGTGTGGTGGCAGCTACCTGTAGTCTCAGCTGTTTGGAAAGCTGGGATGGGAAGATCAGATAAGCCCAGGAGGTTAAGGCTGCAAGAAACCCCGTTACCATGCCACTGCACTCCAGCCCAGGTGACAGAAAGAGACATAGGCTGTTTCTTTAAAAGAAACACAAGTCTTGTCTCTTTTTGGAGGAAGAGGTAATAGTTACAGAAAAATCATATAAGCTTAACTGATTATTTTAATTTTTTAAGAGTTTAGAGATTAGTGTAACAGTTTCTTGGGAGTATACCATATGGTAAATGTATGTTTTTCAAACTTACTAAATGCAATTAAACTGCTTTCAGTGGTTTAAGAAGTATTTGCAAATTAGAGATGTTATTTTGGTTTTATTCATTTCATGAACTGGTGATAACTGTTTTTCAACTTTGTCTTATTCTGTTTTGTCTTGTTATTACAGAATACCTGAGAGAAGGTAATTTATAAAGGATAGAAATTTCTTCTCTTATAATTCTGGAGACTGGGAAGTCCAAGATGAAGGCAAAGACATCTGGTGTGGGTCTTTTTACTGTGTCCTCGCAGGGCAGAGGGCAGAAGGACAAGAGACAGCCCACTCCTAAAAAGTCTTGTTTCTTTAAAAAGGGATTAATGCCCTTTTTGTAATGGCATTACTCTCTGACCTAAACACCACCCATTAGGCCCCACCTCTTAGTATCGGTACATTGGCAGTTAAATTTCCACATAAATTTTTGACAGGATAAACATTTAAACCATAGAAAACTTGCTCAAGCAGTTTCTCAGTGTTTTACTCCATTATCTCACTCATTAAAAGGAAGTTAGGGATGGGGAGAAAGTGGTAAAAAGAATGTATTAAGGCCTGAGATAGTTTGAGAGTGTCCACTTGTCTGATGTGAATTGAGGCTAAAGAAGAGCCAGATTTTGGAAAGGCTGATTTGTGAAAGATTTGGATTTTAAGGCCAAGGGTAGTGGGAAACCATTGAATGGCTTTAAGTTGGGGTAGTGATTTGACTTTGTTTGCTTTAGTAAATGTTTGACTTCTGGATGAACTGATTGGATGGAATAAAGTGGAAGCCGGGAAACCAGTTAAGGAGGCTGTTGCTGTAGTCCAGTGAGAGATGTTGGTGACTTGCCTTAATAATCTTCCGGTGACACTCACGTTCTTTAGAAAACTAGCTTAGATTTTCTAATTCTAATGATTTATGCCTTAAACCTCTTCCCTGATGTTCTTTTTAAAAATTATCTTTACATTTTTATTTGACAAGTTAGATAACATGGTTTTATTGTTTTATTAAGAGTGCTAGTATCAATGGGTGATTTCTTTATACCTAGTATGAATTCCTTTATAGAGGGTTTATTTACTTTCCAAGGTATCATTACTACCTACCAATGAGAAGCTTTTATGGCTACTGCTCTGTATTATCAAGGAGTGATAACTGGTAAGCATTTTTTAATTTTTGAAATTTTTTTATAGCAGGTTTTTGCTGTGTTGAACTCCCGGGAGTAATCCTTGCACCTCTGCCTCCCAAAGTATTGGGATTACAGGCGTGAGCCACTGTGCCTGGCCCCAGTAAACATTTTTAAATGCCAGCTCAGGATACTTCACTCAGTTTTTATATTTCTTTATTTATCTTTTTATTTTCTAAATTCAATTTTAAGACAAAAATCTACTTTTTTCAGAGGCATTTACATGATTTTGAAAATAATAAAGTACAGTGATAAAGATGCATACTTGAAATTCTCTGTCTTTATGATCTTTTGGTTACTTATCATTCCTTCCTTCTCTCTTACCTTTCAGGATAAATTAAAATAGGACTTAGTTGAGTTTCGGAAGCACTAAAAGATGTGTGAGTTTCTTTTACTTTCTACTTTTAATGTCCTTTGAAAATTAAGCTTCTCATTTTTCTCTTCCTCCCAAGAAGTTAGAGATTTCTTAAACTTTGGAATTAGTTTCTTTTTTACTATTTCTGCTTAGTGCCTGGGTGTCAAAGTGCCTGGTAGCTAGTACGCCAGCTTAGATATTTGTTGAATGCAGAAGACGCCGTACCTGTGTGAAAGGCATAGTGTCCTCTAAGATTTCTTGTAGCATGTCACCACAATAGATTTCAAAGTGTCCTGCCCAGGGGTGGAAGGGTTAGAAAGGGTAAACTTTTCTCATTCTGAAGGGGAAAACATTAGACTCCTATTTTTCCTCTGTTTACTGGAAATCTGTCCTTTTATAATATTGTAAGAAGCTTACTTATGTTGGTTAAAATTAGAAGAAAGCAGATCTTTTCTTACAACCATTGCCCCTGTCGCCTTTTTAATTATTAAAAAGGCACAGGGAAGTTGAGATCTGGAAAATTTACAGGTTTGTATGACCTGTCCTAGCAAAGTAGTCCTAAATGTGGTCCCAGATGCTACTCAATTGAATGATAAATGTGAAATTTTGTAATTTGCTCTTTTCCTGATTCCTGTTATTCTATATATACTTTTTGTATACAGGAAAGTGAAGTTCTTTGGTAGTTGATTTTAAAATCAATGCCTTTATTCTGGGCTACCAACTGAATAATAATTTGAAGTATATTTCTGCCCAATAAGATATCAAGTCATTCCTTAAGAGTGTTAGAGCAGTTACCTTTAAAGATGAAATGCTTCTTGATTCTGATGCCTTCACATTGTATTTTTTCTGCCTGTACATCAGTGTATCTGTGCCTTGAAATATTTTTTTTTTCTTTTAGATCTTTTTGGAGAAAACCTAATAGATGTCTAGTTATTTAGTTTAGTAATGAATGCGGTTAGTTAGCATCTTTTTTTTTTTTTCTTCCTCTCAAGAAGGTAGTGCTTAGTTGGGTTTGTTTGTTTGTTTATTTGTTTGTTTTTAAGACAAAGTCTTGCTCTGTCACCCAGACTGGACTGGCTCAATGCAACCCCCACCTCTTGGGTTCAAGCGTACTCATGCCTCAACCTCCCATGTAGCTGGGATTACAGGCATACAACACCATGCTCAACTCATTTTTTATATTTTTAGTAGAGACAGGGTTTCACCTTGTTGGCCGGGCTAGTCTTGAGCTCCTGACGTCAACTGATCCACCCATCTTGGCCTCCCAAAGTGCCGGGATTACTGGTGTGAGCCACTGTGCCTAGCCTTTTTTTTTTTTTTTCCTTTCCCTTTCCCTGTTCCCCTTTTCCCCTTTCTCCCTTTTCCCCCTTTCTCCCTTTCCCTTTCCCTTTCCTTTGCCTAAAATACCGCATTGCAAATAAAGAAATTTGTTTTGAAAATTTATCCCTTCTTCATATATCTAACTTGTCTTTCAGAAGTCTTAAGAACTTCTTGAGAGGATAGGAAAAAAAAGATGCCAACTAACCTGCATTTAAATACTAAGATAAATAACAACAAGCCCTGGGTAGAGAATCTCTGTATTTAAATAAAAGTTTAAGAAATGAGGCCCCCTAAACATTTTGTTAATACAAAAATGTGCCGTTTGTATTGAACTGGGTCTACAATTTAAGTGAATTAAGAAACTGTCAAGAATTTTTTTAAGAGTGGCTGCTTGTCTCTTTAAGGAAATTCTACCGTTACAAATGTGCCGCTTTCTTTGGGACTCTAAAGCTTTTATGTTGAGGCATTTTAAGAAGAGATTTGAGAAATTTCGTTGTTCAAATCTTGGTCTCTTATTTGGAGCCATGTGGGGATAATTAGTCATTTAAGTGTTAACAATATCAAAATATATTGTAGGTGCTTGCCTTTGTAATTTGTCAGGAATTAACATTAGAAGTCCTTAAATAAGGCCGGTTGCAGTTGCTTATGACTGTAATCCCCGCACTTTGGGAAGCCAAGTGGGGCGGATCCCTTGAGGTCAGGCGTTCGAGATCAGCCTGGCCCATATGGTGAAACCCTGTCTCTACCAAAAATACAAAAATTAGCTGGGTGTGGTGGCATTCCCCTGTAATCCCACCTACTTGGGAGGTTGAGGCAGGAGAATCCCTTGAACCTGAGAAGCAGAGGTTGCAGTAAGCCGAGAAGATTGCACCGCTGCACTCCAGCCTGAGCAACAGAATGAGACTCCCTCTAAAAGGAAAACAACGACAAAAAGAAGTCCCCAAGTAACTAGTGGTTAAATGTTGACTTCCAAGTATTTTAACTCTCTTTACACATGCCGCATGCACATTGTCTTGTGCCACAACATACAACGTTTATATTTTTAGTTTATTCTGTACTAGTTGTGCTTTTAGTTTAGTAATATAAATGTATTACTTGAGTTAGATGGTTGGAATCTTGTAATATTTTGTCAGACTGATAGTAAGTACTAAGTATGGGGTATTACAGGCAAGAGGAAAAAAGATTTCTGAGAAGAATGCCAGAAAATGTTTGTGTTTTCCTTTAGAGGTGATTGTTTGGTGGTGGGAAGGGGCTTAGTTTAAAATAAAAAAATGAGATTTGACAGGTGTTGTATTGCCATTGCAGAAATTTTACTTGAAAATTTATTCTGTTTCCTAATATATCTTACTTATCTGTCAAAAGTCTTTTGGGGCATTTTGGACTTTATGATAACTTTTGAACAGTGTTACTTTTCATAATGCTTAAAAGCCGCCCAGGGCAGCCAAATAGGAAAGGTGACTGCCTCTAGGATGTGTATCAATTAGAAGAAAAAGGGTATCAAAAGACCTGTAATGTATTTACAGTCGAATAGGAACAAATTCATAAAATTAGTTTTCGAGTAGTAAAGAAATTACATAACACAGAAAAGTAATAAACAAGAATTTTATAATTTTTTTAATACTAGTAATCTTGCTCCTTAAAAGTTGGAGCAACATAGTTATAAATATGAAAAAAACTTGGTGATTACAGCCTGTTAAGTGATTCTATATCAACTGTTACTTAAGGGCATTATGAATTATCAGTTTGCCATCTTTTATTGCATTTAAAGCTATTCTAACACATATTGTTAATTTTCTTCATTAACTAGTTTTGAATGACCAAATATTGCTTTGATGGAAATGTTTATAATGAGGTTTTTGTGTTTTGTTTTATCAGATTTCTCACTGTTAACATTGCTGGTTATTCAAAGGTGATTTCACATTATCTTCATAGCAAGGAGAAGTGATCCATTTTACTCTTTCTGTGGCAGTTTGATGATTAAAAAGAGGGCTTGCATCTTCCCAAGTAAAAGTGCTAAAAAACCTTAATATAGGCTTTTTCAGTATAATTGACACTTGTAGAGGTTGCATTTAGTAGGAACTAGTAGGAACTACTGTGTGCATGTTTGTTTTTTTAATCAGTCTTTTTTAGGAGCTCTGTTCTGATTTTGTGACTTTACTTTTTATCTCTCACCTTCTAAATTTATGCCCGGTTTTGGTTTTTGTGCATTCAAAAAAATAGCTTATAAATTCTGATGCAAGTATTGGCCTCTAGCTGCAGTCACCATTATCCCTTCTCCTCCCTGCAAAGAAGAACATCTAATATTAGAAACCTGACACCTTACACTAAAATTAACTCCAGATGGATTAAAGACTTAAACATAAGACCTAACACCATAAAAACCCTAGAAGAAAATCTAGGCAAAACCATTCAGGACATAGGCGTAGGCAAGGACTTCATGACCAAAACACCAAAAGCATTGGCAACAAAAGCCAAAATAGACAAATGGGACCTAATCAAACTCCACAGCTTCTGCACAGCCAAAGAAACAGTCATTACAGTGAATCGGCAACCAACAGAATGGAAAAAAATTTTTTGCAGTCTACCCATCTGACAAAGGACTGATATCCAGAATCCACAAAGAACTAAAACAGATTT
This sequence comes from Sapajus apella, assembly GCF_009761245.1. NCBI lineage: Eukaryota > Metazoa > Chordata > Mammalia > Primates > Cebidae > Sapajus > Sapajus apella. The sequence goes on from NW_022436958.1 coordinate 11,833,114, forward strand.
ACAAGAAAAAAACAAACCCATTCAAAAGTGAGTGAAGGATATGAACAGACACTTTACAAAAGGAGAGACATACACGAGGCCAACAAACATATGAAAAAATGCTCATCATCACTGGTCATTAGAGAAATGCAAATCAAAACTGCATTGAGATACCATCTCACGCCAGTTAGGATGGCGATCATTAAAAAATCTGGAGACAACAGATGCTGGAGAGGGTGTGGGGAAATAGGAACACTTTTACACTGTTGATGGGAGTGTAAATTAGTTCAACCATTGTGGAAGACAGTGTGGCGATTCCTCAAGGACCTAGAAATAGAAATTCCATTTGACCCAGCAATCCCATTACTGGGTATATATCCAAAGGATTATAAATCGTTCTACTATAAGGACACATGCGCACGAATGTTCACTGCGGCACTGTTTACAATAATAAAGACCTGGAACCAACCCAAATGCCCATCAATGATAGACAGGACACCATGGAATATTATGCAGCCATCAAAAACGATGAGTTCGTGTCCTTTTTAGGGACATGGATGAACCTGGAAACCATCATTCTCAGCAAACTGCCACAAGAACAGAAAATCAAACACTGCATGTTCTCACTCATAGGTGGGTGTTGAACAATGAGAACACATGGACACAGGGAGGGGAGCATCACACACTGGGGTCTGTTGGGGGGAAATAGGGGAGGGACAGTGGGGGGTGGGGAGTTGGGGAGAGAAAGTATGGGAGAAATGCCAGATATAGATGATGGGGAGGAAGGCAGCAAATCACACTGCCATGTGTGTACCTATGCAACAATCTTGCATGTTTTTCACATGTACCACAAAACCTAAAATGCAATAAAAAAATAAAGAGATCTGTTTTGCACAGTCTAGGTAAAACTTGTATTTACCTGCATCTTTTTTGATGTAATTCATCTTTTGAGTTAGTGCTAGAGAACTCCATAGAACTATTTTAATCCTAAAACCTGGGCATTTGTAGATACTTTACACATTTTGTGGCTGTAGGCAAGAAGAATTTTCTGTTGTGTGCTAGCTATCTTTGAAGATATCTAACTTATTCTGAGCAAATACAGTGTATCTTTCATGACAGAAAGACTAAAATATTAGGAAGATAATTGTCAATGAAGTGAAACATAGGATAAATATGTATAGAAGCAAGCTTTGTTTTCTTAGAAGTTTATAAGATAAAACATTTAGAAACAGTTAGCTACCCAACCCAATAAATCAAATCATTTTTATCTTTTACTTTTGTATGCTTAGGGAAAACAAATAAGGACTCTGGAAAGCAGAAGCTTGACCTCTGTATTCTAATTTAACAATCCTTTTGATACCTGTGGGCATTTAATCAGCATGGATATTATATACCCCTAGTTTTTATTTGGTAGTTAGTATAGTGTCATGAATTTTGTTCTATTAACACAGTTTACTCATTGTTTTCTGATTAATCTTTAAAATATTGCCTCTATTCTTTTGATGACTTCCAAACCTCTCCTGGCTATACTCAATACTACAGAATATAGAATGCTGTAGTCCAGTGAGGGCAGTTGTGTCAAATACTCTGCTTATTCACAACCCTGTGTATTTGGTGTTCATCTTCCCTACCTCTGTTTACCTTATAGTGGTGTCTCTTCTTAATAGCCCTGCTTTAGTTTAATTTCCTCTGTAGGGCCTTCTTTTTTCTCCCTATTCTAGGTCTTGTGAATTGATCGATACAGTATAAATTTAACTGAAGTCCTATACTGTGCTAGGCACTGATGATACTTGATCTGTGTATGTCCAGTATAAAGCAAAGTTTTCTCTAAAATCAATTTCTGAAAAAAACCTGTCATCTTATATTTGAGACCTTACAAAGTTTTTTATATTTTGAGCTCTCTCTCAATTATTTTATTTTGAATAGAAGTATAGTGTTTGGAGAAGATAGATGAGCTTGAAATGATACAGTCAGTACTACTTTTGAATGTCTATAGAGGTTTCCTGAGGGAATATGTAGACAGGTATAGTAAAAAGATAAATTAGAAATTATTTGTGGACAAGGAGTTACAGTCTTACAATTTGTTGTGAGAAAAGCTTTTAAAAGTGATAAGTAACATTGTGAATATCATATCGTATACCTGTAGAACAATTAAAAAACCAACCATCTTAGAATCATATGAATGGATGTTTGTGGCTTGGAAAAACATTTTAAATAATGGTATTATGTTATGACTTCCAAAAGTATTGTTTCTCAGAACAACTTAAATGGTAGGAAAAATTATTCACTTTATAATACTTATAGATTACTCAAAAAGAAAGTGATGAGATGATATTTGTTGAAGACATATGTAAAGTTTGAATAAAATTGTTTTGTAAAATTTGTGTGCTTTGTGATTTTAAAACATTCATAAGACTAAATTAATAAAATTGTATATTGGACTGTATGATGTACTTATGGAAAGGTTTGTATTTTTCAAATTGGTACTTTTTATTGGGGGAAAATTGGGAAATCCTTTGTGTTGAGATTTGCTTGATACTCATTTTATTTATGGTAGCATGCAAGTTTCTGGGCAGTAGGATGATTACTAAGCATAGTGAGAGACTGTTAAATAATACTATTGAACTAATAAAATTTGGTATACATTTACTTATTAGTGCCATGAAAGATTACACTATACCAGAATTTCCCAATTACCTAAAATTATTATTTTGTATAGTATTTTTAATACTTTTTAAAAAGTTGTACTATAAGATGTTTTGGTTTAAAACCATCATTCAGTTTAATCCACATTCTATAGCTGATTCTTTGGACTTGTGGTTTGTCCTCCGAGTGGCAGGAACAATGACATGTGAAAGGGAAACCAGAATTGCTTTTTAAGCTAGATTTATTACATTTGAAACTTCATTAACTCTTCCCAGAGGACTAAGTTGCCTGTAGTAGGCACAAGTTTAGGAAAGAGATTGTTTCATACCTCTTTGTACTATTTCTCTATGACTTTTTGATGATTTCAGACAGCATTAGAGTATTTTTCCAGAAATTCCTTGAATTTGGAGGCTGCCAAAACAGTTATTTTTCTTCTTAACGTTGATTGCATACATAGGAGAATTGTGATAGGTAAGGCTAGTCAAAGGGCTGTGAAAGACATTGAAAGACTGTCATCTTAATCAGAAAGAAAGTGTAATGAAATTGATAGTTGTAAAATGTTTAAATTTCATCTACCTGTTTGAAAGAGTAGAGGGAAAACCAGTAGTAGTTGGTGGGGTTTAATTCAGTTGTTGTTATAATGTGTTCTTGCAAGTTATCATTCATTAAGTACTGTCTGTCTTTAGAACTCGAGTAAGACAGGTAGTCTTAGACCCAGTGGCATCCTTTTTTTTTTTTTTTTGCTTTTTGGAACATTTGTTTTACATTGATTTAATTCAAAGCTACAGACCACAAAAACTCCTTAATGCCAATGATAAAATGGTTAGATATTTCATCGCATTGAGAATGACTCATTTTAACAACTTATTAACTATACTCTACAAAAAGACAAGGCTTAGTGCGTGGCTCACACCTGTAATCCCAGCACTGTGGGAGTCAGAGAGAGTCTTGAGACAAGGAATTCAAGACCAGCCTGGGCAAAATAGCAAGATCTTATCTATACAAAAAATAATTAGCAGGCTGTGGTGACACACAGATGTTTTCCTAGTTACTTAGGAGGCTGAGACAGGAGGATCACTTGAGCCCAGGAGCTCAAGGCTACAGTGAGTTATGATTGCACCACTGCATTTCAGCCTGAGCTACAGAGCAAGATCTTGTCTCAAAAAAAAAAAAAAAAAAGTTTAAAGAAGGGAAACTAGTGAAAATGTGATAAAAGAATGTAATAGATGGCAGGGTTTAAAAAGAAAAGAACTCTTTAATTTTCTATTAAGCTATAGCCAGATATTTTTTGATTGACTGCCTCTATTTGTCAGTTTGCCAAATGTTAATTGAATGCCTTCTGAGTTTCAAGAATTGTGCTAGATATTAGGGATTCAATCATGAAAATATTATACATTTGCCTGGAAGAAACTGACAGCCCAGTGAAGGACATGCCATTTATCATCACCCTCTATCTTCTGTCTAAATAAAGACATGACAATTTAGGCCATTCTAACTCACATAGCCTCTCTCGTCCTTACATCAGGTATCCATCATTCTTTTTTTTTTTTTTTTAAATTCATATTTTAATTGACAAGAGTTGTATATATTGTCACAGGCTTTGAACTATATATATATATATATATATATATATATATATAGTAGGATGGCTAAATTAAGCATATTAACATATGTATTACCTCATATGCAGTACATATTTTTTTGTGATGAGAACAGTTAAAATCTTACCCCATTGGAGTTCTGACATGTAAAAGAACATGTATAGACAACTGATTTAAAAATCAGTAAGTAAATATAAAATAAAACACTTACATTGGATTGCAAGAATTGTGCACTTTGGGTGAAGGAGGAGTCTTGATTATAAGACTTTTAATATTTTGTTATACGTACCTTGAGAAAACTTGGAAATTGTCACCATATGAGAGGTTTTTCTGGGAGGCTTTCTACTAGAGCTGGGCTTTCAGAACTACTGGAATAATAAAGTGAGGACATTCAAAATGTATTTGCTTGAACCATGTCTGATTGCTCCCGCTCCATTTATTGGAAAAGCTATCTCTTCTCCATTGAATTGCCTTTGCTTATTTGTCAAAAACGAATTAGACATATTTGTGTGGCTGTCTTTCTGGGTTCTGTATCTTTTTCACTGATCTATGTTTCCATCTCTCTGTTAGCACTTTACTGTCTTGATCACTGCAGCACATTGTAAACCTTAAGGTCTGGAAAGTGGGAGTGATTTCTCCTACTTTATTATTCTTTTCCAAAAAAGTTCAGAATATACTTGCTTATATCTACAATGAAACTTGCTGAGATTTTTATATGAATTGCACTACACCTATATATCAATTTAGGGAGAACTGACATCTTTATATTCAATTTTCCAATCCATGAACAGTTTGTCTTTCCAAATGTTTAGGTTTTCTTTGATTCTTTCATTAGCATTTTTAAATTTTAATCATAGAGATCCTATACACGTTTTGTTAAATTGTACCTGTTTTTTCTTTGGAGCAGTTATAACTGGTGTTGCATTTTTATTTATAGTTCCACTTATTCATTTTCACTAAATAGAAATGCAATTGATTTTTGTGTCTTGTTTATCTATTTTGTGACCTTACTTAATTCACGTATTAGTTCAGGGCTGCTGCTTCTTTCTTCGTCTCCTTTTCTGCCTCCGCCTTCTCCTTCTCCTTCTCCTTCTTCGATTCCTTTGGACTTTCTCCATATACGAGCATGTCATAGAGACAGTTTTATTTTTTCCTTCCTAAACAGTTTGCCATTAAGTTCTTTTTCTTGCCTTATTGCAGTAGCTACAACTTTCAGTACTGTGTTTCAGTACTGTGTTAAATAAGAGTGGTAAGACTGAAATCGTTGACTTGTTTCTGAGTTCAGTGAAAACATTTGTTCCTTCACCATTAAGTATGACATCAACTGTAGGTTTTTTGGTAGGTGCTTTTTATGACATTAAGTAAGTTCCCTTCTATTACTACTGAGCGTACTGATAGTTTTTTCTTTTATTATGAATGGTATTGAACTTTGTCTGCTTTTTCTGCAGCCACTGATATGACCATAAGATTTTTCACTTTTAGTCTGTTGATTTGTTAGCTTGTGTGATCGATTTTTGAATCTTGAGGCAGCCATGTATGTCTGGAGCAGATCCCACTTAGCTGTGATGTAGTACTTTTTCTTTTTAAAAATATAAGGTTGAATTCTCTTTGCTAAAATTTTGTTGAGGACTATTGCACCTAAGTTAATGAGAGATACTGGTTTGTGTTTTTCTTTTTGTGCTTTGTTTTTGATACCAAGATAATACTGGTTTCATAAAATGAGCTGGAAGTCTCTTGTTTCTGCAATAGATTCTATAAAATCAATGTTGACATATTAATACTTAATGTTTTCAAAAATCAAAACTTGAATTGTCCACACATTAAGTTGCTTGAGGTGAAATTTTTCTCATAGAAGTAGACTTTTGTAGAGTTATTTTATGGCAAAATATTCTGCCAAATTTCACATTCTGTGTACTACTTTTTTTTTTTTTTAAATGGTAAGAAGAGTGAAGCAGTCATTACTAGTCATTAACCCATAAGCAGTACTTTGAAAATAGAACTATTATATAAATTAACTCTGATACTAGATTATTTAATTAGTTTTACTATGACTAAACTGAGTGTGAATTATGGTTTTGGAAAATAATTTGGAAATTGAATCAATCTACTTAATTTTACATATATGGAAACAAGGTAGTGAGGGATTTGGTAGCTTGTCCAAGGTCACAGTTTGTGAAATAGATTCCAGATTCAGGCCACAGTCTATTAAGCCAGTGGGTTTTACTTAGGGAGGAACATTAGATTACCAGCAGGTCTTTGCAGAAAAACAAAAACAACAATGAACTCCACACATGGGCATACACTATACTCTATATATGTTGGAAGTAGCAGCCCTTCTTTTATAGATTACAGTTGAGACAGAGTTACCAGAGGAGTTTGCAATATGGCAGTTCATGCTATTTTTTTTTGCCATAGTTGAGAGGAAGTTCATGGCACCTTTAGTATAGTGTAAAGTGTGTGTTTATGCGTATATACACATACGTGTATTATATATATAGTAGTGTGTGTGTGTGTGTGTGTATATATAAAATGTATGTGTGTGTGTATTTATATGTATTCCCAAAATATACTTTTTAGCTGCCTGTTGCCAGGACCTACATAATGGAACTCAGACATAGGAATGTTAGAAAATATAGAGGAGATTCTGATGCACATCATTGTTAAGAACTGCTGTGCTAAACTCTGCATGCAAATCTTTTATCCCTATTTATTTCTTTTGAAAATGGCAGTAGCAACTATTTAGAGTTACTTTGATAGATTACACCTATGGGTAGAGATTCAAAGTTTCAGAAAATTTTAAATTGAGAGATGTCGTTAAAACTTAATATACGTAAATAACTGTGCCATGTTTTTAGAACTACAGCTTTAAAGTCATAATGTAAGCTTAAGAATACAAAAATACATATAATTTTATTTTTGTAAATATTATGTTACAATGTTGAGTTTTTTTAGAGACTTGATGGAATAGAGACTGTGGGGAGATTGTCACAGCATTCCCCGTAACCCATTTTCTTTCTACTTATGAAAAATATCAGTCTAGTTTAGATCTAGAAAACCATCCTGAATCCTATTTACCTTTAAAAAAAATGGTGGAAATATCTTTTTAATAAATAAAATGGCCCTTAGTTTATTTTTTATCTAGACTAGGAAGGCAAATATAAGACACTGATGCTGCTCCCCCTCCCTTCCAATACTATAAAATCCTCTCTAAAAATATCCTCAAAATCTTTCTAGATATAGTGCTCCAGGCAGCCATTATTAATATTGATTGGAATTGACACTACAGGTAAAACCTATTTGGTACTTTTACTCTACGCAGTATTCAACTTTTTTTTTTTTTTTTTGTCAGTTTTGTTTAGCTTTTGGGGTGTTTCTATGCTTGAGTGGAATTCTTCTTTTGGAAATTGGAAATAGTTGCATATAGTGGTTTTTAACATGAATTAAATGGGTGATAATTCACAGAGCCCCCTTTCCCAATAAAATAAAGAAAAGGTAGGTTAGACAGATTATTGGGATTAGGATGTTGTTTTACGACAGGAGGTGGAAGACTGCGCAACCTATGGGCCAAATCCAGCTTGGAGCTAAGAATGATTTTTATATTTTAGTTGGTGGCAAAAAAAAAAGAATCCCCCAAAAGAACAATATTTTGTGAGTTGTAAAATAAAAACTACGTGAAATCCAATTTTCAGAGACCATAAAGTTTTAATGCAATATACTCATGTTCATTTATGTATTTTCTGTGGATGCGTTTGTGCTGTAAGGGCAGAGTTAAGTAGTTGTGGCAGACCACATGGCCTGTAAAGCCTGAAATATTTACTGTCTGGATCTTTACATAAAAATTGCCATCCCTGTTTTAAGATAACAATGGGGGCATTGAATATTGCTTTTGCATTATTTGGTAAAGGAGGAAACTTACATTGCTCATATTTTAAACATGTTTCTGAAAATAATCTAGAAAGTGCCTATTGTTTGCATGCAGATAAGTGATGGTAGCACCACCCTCCTTTTGTTTTTGAGACAGAGTCTCTGTTGCCCAGGCTGGAGTGCAGTGGCGTGATCTTGGCTCACTGCAACCTCCACCTCCTGGGTTCAAGGGATTCTCCTGGCTTAGCCTCCTGAGTAGCTGGGATTACAGGCACACATCACCACACCCAGCTAAGTTTTGTATTTTTAGCAGAAAAGGGGTTTCACCATGTTGGCCAGGCTGGTCTTGAACTCCTGACCTCAGGTGATCCACCTGCCTCAGCCTGTCAAAGTGCTGGGACTAAAGGCGTGAGCCACCGTGCTGGGCCCCTTCTTTTATATACAGTTGAGATGGAGTTACCAGAGCATAGTTTGCACTGTCAGTTCATGCTATAATTTCTTCCATAGTTGAGAGGAAGTCTTGGCACCATTACTGCCCACAAATACTGGCAACTTATAATTACATCTCTGTGCCTAGTACATTGTAGAGCCACTGCTCTCAAATTTTTTAGTATTAGGACTTATTTAGAGCTTTTAAAAATTAAAGACTCCAAAACTTTTAAAAAATATGAGTGATATATATTAATATTTATTATATCATAAAGGAAAGTGTTTAAATATTAATATATTTAAAATAGCAATAATTCATTATATGTTAGTAAAGAACAGATTTTTATGAAAAATATTTTCCAAAACAAAAAAATTAAATTTTTATAATCTCTTTAATGATTGTTGTAGTAGATGAAAACTGGATTCCTCTCTTTCTCCATTCAGTTTGTTGTGATATGTTATTTTGATTGGAGCATGTGAAGGAAATCTGGTCATACAGAGATATACAGTTAGAAAAAAAAGGAATAGTATTTTAATAATTTTTTTTTAGTTGGCGTGGGTGTTTTTTTTAATACCATACCATGACTTAAGATATGATAGTTTCTTTTCTTTTTTTTTTGAAGTCAATTTTATTTATATAGAATAAAATGTATTTTTTAAGATAAATAATTCCATAAATTTTGATTAGAGTATATGACCAATACATATTATACAATCATGTACTACCACTGTGAAGGTATGTCATTCCCATTTCCCTCATCCCACAAAGTTTCCTCATGCCCTTTTGTAATCACTTCCCTTTCCCTCACTCCCAGCTTCTGGCAATCTCTGAGCTAATTTCTGTCCCTATAATTGTGCCTTTTCCAGAATATTGTGTAAATGGAATCATACAGGACAGCCTTTTGAGTCTGTCTTCTTTTACTTAGCATAATGTTTGAGATTCATCCATGTTGTCGTAGGTATCACGAGGTCATTCATTTTGTATGGATGTTTGCTTATCCATTTGCTATTGTTGGCCATCGGAATGCTTTTAGAGTTTGGAGATAGAAAGCTACTCTCAACAGTCATATACAGATTTTTACATGGACATATATTTTTATGTAAATACCTACAAATGTGATTGCTGGGTAGTATGGTAGCTATATGTTTGACTTTAAGAAGCTGTAAAGCTGTTTTCCAAAGTGGCTGGGTCATTTTGCTCTACCACCACCAATATGTGAAAGTTCTAGTTGCTCACATTTCCAGCAATACTTGATATTGTCTTTTTGTGTTTTTGTTTTGTTTTAGGCATTCTAATAAGTGTTAGCATTTCATTGTGGTTTTAGTTTGCACTTCTCTGATGATTGATAATATTGAGTAGCTTTTTTCTAAAAAAGTTTTTCATTCTTTTCTCTTTGGCAAAGGACCTATTTGAATCTTTTGACCATTTAAGTAATTGGACAGTGTTTTTTTTTGTTGTTGTTGTTGTTTTGTTTTTTTGTTTTTTCATATGATTGACTTGTAAGAGGCCTTTATATTTTCTAAGCATCAGTCCTTTTTTAAAAATGTGTTTTGCAATTATTTTCTTCCAGTCTGTGACTTTTTCCTCTCCTTAGCCTTCAAAGAGTAGGAGTTTTCATTTTAGTGAGGTTCAGTTTCTCAGTTCTTCCTTTTGTAGGTCTTATGTGTCGCTCTATGAAATATTTTATTATTCAAGGTCACAAAGATTTTTCATGTTTTCTTTTGGAAGTTTAATAGTTTTATGTATTATTTTCGGTCTGTGATAAGTTTAGAATTAATCTTTGTATATAGCATGATATATGGGTTGAAGTTTTTTGTTTTTTCTTTTTGCATATGATGTTCAGTTGCTCTAGCATCTGTGGTTGTTAAGACTATCATTTTTCGGCCGGGCGCGGTGGCTCAAGCCTGTAATCCCAGCACTTTGGGAGGCCGAGGCGGGTGGATCACGAGGTCAAGAGATCGAGACCATCCTGGTCAACACGGTGAAACCCCGTCTCTACTAAAAATACAAAACATTAGCTGGGCATGGTGGCGCGTGCCTGTAATCCCAGCTGCTCAGGAGGCTGAGGCAGGAGAATTGCCTGAACCCAGGAGGCGGAGGTTGCGGTGAGCCGAGATTGCGCCATTGCACTCCAGCCTGGGAAACAAGAGCGAAACTCC